>NW_020291604.1:0-72906 GCF_003184755.1 Aspergillus piperis CBS 112811
CAGGTAGGTCAGGTAGGTCAGGTAGGTCAGGTAGGTCAGGTAGGTCAGGTAGGTCAGGTAGGTCAGGTAGGTCAGGTAGGTCAGGTAGGTCAGGTTGGCAGGTTGATGTAGGCGAGGGAGGTTGATGAGGTGAGGCAGGTTGATGTAGGAGGGGTAGGTATTGCTCACAAGCCCCCAGGGCTTGACATGGCCTGGGTCGACTGGGGCAGGAGGACTTACCTAATATATTAGTAGTGTATACTGAGGCAGGAGTGGCAGGTGAGGTAGATGAGGCAGGGTAAACAGGACAGGACAGGACAGGTTGGAGCAGGCAGGCAGGTAAGGTAGGCAAGGTGAGGTGATGTGAGGTGAGGCAGGACAAGGCAGGGAAGGTTAAGATGGGTAGGTAGGTAGGTGGGGAAGGGGAGACAGGACAGGGCAGGGCAGGGCAGGATAGGGCAGCTTGAGGCAGACAGGTGAGGTAGGTTGAGACAGGGGCAGACAGGAAAGGTGAGGAGAGGTAGGTGAGGCTGGACAGGCAGATCAAGCAGGTAAGGTGAGGTGAGGCAGGTCGAGGTAGATGAGGTGAAGTAGGCAGGTCGGTAGGTAGGGAGGGCAAGGCAAGGCAGGTAGGCAAGGTGAGGTGAGGTAGGTGAGGGAGGACAGGGCAGGGCAGGGCAGGTTGAGATGGGTAGGTAGGTAGGTGGTGAAGGAGGGACAGGACAGGGCAGGGCAGGGCAGTATAGGGCAGGACAGGGCAGGATGAGGTAGGGCAGGTGGTGGCAGGTGGTGGCAGGTGAGGTAGACGAGGTAGATGAGGTAAGGTGAGGTAGGGCAGGTGGTGGCAGGTGAGGTAGACGAGGTAGATGAGGTAGGTTGAGGCAGGTGTGGTAGGATGTGGTCCACAAGCCCCCAGGGCTTGACATGGCTTGGGTCGACTGGGGGCATGGCGACTTACCTGACAGCTCAGTTGCTGTAGACAATGAGCCAGCAGTTGCAGACGAAGATAGAGACGGATGAAGGTGAGAAAGAAGATAGAAGAGGTAGAAAGATAGAAGTAGGTATGGAAACGGTAGAATCAGACATGAGTAGGAAAGAGAGCAGAATAGTATGAAAGGTAGGTGAAGGTAGGTGAATGTAGGTGAATGTATGGTAGACTGGGGAGTTGTAGGAGGAGAAGTCTGGGGAAGAAAGTCCGGGGGCTCAAGGGGCAATTTATAGTCGTTGGGTGGTCACGCTTATTGACTTCATGTTTATCCTTAGACTTGTTATATTGACTTCATATTGATCCTCAGACTTGATACATGACTTCAAAGTCGAGTCACAAAGGAGTCACGGTGTTATTAATAGATCCACTACGTGGTGAGGTATAGCCGATGTCATCAAAAAGGGAGGCATCTAGCAATGGGAGTCTAGACATAGGTCAGTATGCGGCAAAATTTTAGAACGAACAGAACAGGTTCCTCAAAGTCTCATGTATTGTGCTTCATTCAGATTAGATACATCAGATACACAGCGTCACTTCCTCAACCAGTTCCTTCCATAAGGCGGGAGCTTCTCTCTTGCTCCAAACATCCAGACTGAAATACCAAGGACTGCTAGAGTGGCCGCAGCACTCAAAACTTTGCTGCGAGAAGTTGTGTCGTTCCCTTCTCGGTCAAAAGGTGCCTTAACAGGCGGTGATAGCTTCCTCATATTTGTTTCGGAATACGGAGGGTATCTCGCACCCATAACCCCCTCCAACCACGTTGGAATAGCATTCGTATATGTGCGAAGATGCGAGAAAGCAAGTATTCCGTACTTTCCATGGTAGCAACCAGCACCAGAGTTCCCCACACCACCAAAGGGTGCATCAAGAGCAGCGGCATGGAGGAAACAGTCATTGAATGTCACACCACCAGAAGCAGTCTCATCCTGGATGCGTTTCTTTTCAGACTCGACGGTAGTGAAGGCGTAAAGAGCTAACGGGTGCTCAATACTGCGAGTGAAAGAGATAGCGGTATCAAGATCCGCGTCAATGATGGGCAGGATGGGGCCGAAGAGCTCTTCAGACAAAAGAGAATCGTCGGGACTAACATCCACAACGATGGTAGGTCCGAAGTAACGATTTTGACGGTCGCGAATGCCGCCGTGAATGACCTTACCGGTTGTTCTATCGAGAAGAGACTCAAGACGATCGAAATTTCGCTCGTTGATAATGCGACTGTAGTAGTCTGGCTTGTTATCTGGACCACCAGTGAACTCGTCAAAGTAGTGGATCAGTTTCGTCACGAAAGCTTCACGTATGCTAGGGTCAATGAGGACATGATTCACATTAATGCAGATCTGGAGTCCACATTAGAGCCAATGAAGTGAGTCATTCTAATTTATAAGAAAAGTCATACCTGTCCAGCATTCGAAAACTTAGCCCAAGCAATATGTTTTGCTGCGAGATCAATATTCGCAGACGGGGCAACAATTGCAGGCCCTTGACCCCCCAGTTCCAAAGTGACGGGGGTCAAATGTTTGGCAGCAGCAGCATAGATGATCTTGGCAACATTTGCAGAGCCGGTGTAGAAGATGTGATCGAAGCGACTTTCAAGAATATGCTTCATTTCCGACGGCCCTGCACTGACGCAAGTAATAGCGTCGCGATCCATGTACATGGGGACGATCTCCATCAGGAGATCTTGGGAGGCTTGTGCAACGTCGGACGGCTTCAGGATTACCGCACAGCCAGCGGCAATAGCAGCGATCAAGGGTTGTAAGGTCAGCATGAAAGGAAAGTTCCAGGCGCCAATAATCAATGACACGCCCAATGGCTCTTGACGGACTACAGTTCCGCCCAAGAAGTTGATGGGATCCCATCTTGTGGGCTTCTCATCCTTAGTCCACTCATCAAGCTTCTCAAGGGTACGTAGAATGTCATTTTGAAGGCCCGTAATTTCCCCCAGCATAGCTTCCAGAGGATGCTTGTTCAAGTCGGCACGAAGGGCGTCATGGATGCGGTCCTTGTTGTCCTCGACCATCCACCAGGCTCTCTTAAGCTGATGGCGTCTCCAATCTTTGCTCTTGGTGCGACCCGAGGCGAAAGCGGCTCGGACGCTGGCATATGCCTATCCCTTGTTAGCCAGGATGGATGTTGACACGGTCGCAAACGGGTGAATTAGCTTGCCTGGTCAAACTCCGCCTCGGTGGTAAAGGCCATGGTACTGTTATTGTGATGCTTGTTTTGATACTAGATAGAGAATACAGGAAGCTGCGGTTCGAGTTGTGGCTGCTTCTATCCACAGAAAGTTCGAAAGGTGGAGCAGCGATCGGTCGGGAACCAGCAAGGATGGATTGGAATTGATTGCCGCTGACCCGTGACACCCCCGCTTATACTAAAAAGCAATAATGCAGGATTCACTCCTCTTTTACTCGCATCACATGCTACTATTGAAGATGAATTGATATGATCGAATACTAAATTATGCCTTACTAATATATACTCGAGACAGGCCTCCTTTGGCCTTTTCAGCATCCTCTGTCTCACCCTCCATCTCGGTGACCTTGGCTCCGATACTTCCGATGCAGCTTGACTCCCAGTCTGTGCTCCTCCGTTAGCTCACTTGAAACATTCACTAAGCTGGGGCAAATACGTACTAGCAAACTTGCGCGCAGGGATGCGCCGCTGCCACATATCCTCCAACTCCTCCAGTGAGCGTCCGGTGAGCTCGGGAAGGAAGAAGTATCCGCAAGCCACCCCCACGGCTGCAAGGGAGCCATAGATAAAGCCAACCTTGGACTGGAGATCAGCATACGGGGCCTTGAGTAGGTAGGGAAGAGAGTAGGAGACTGCAAAGTCGCAAACAATCCGGATAAGCCAGGCAACAACCGAGGTCTTATCGCGGAGTCGCAGATGGGGAGTTTCTGCGCCTGTAATGACAGATCTGTGTGTAAGTCAATGGTCAGCACATGCTTTATCAACGGAATTTGATGCTAGTCGCGGTAAGGGGGCATACATAGACCCGAAAGACATGATGTAAAACAGCCCGTACATCATGAGCACTCCACAAACTCCACGCTTTTTGCCATCGGTTATGGTCCCTGTCCCTAGCCCACCACAGATCATGAGTAGGGCAGTGGTCATGGTACCGCCCATCAGATATATGGGCCGTCTTCCAGTTGTGTCAACTAGGGAGAAGGTAACCAAAGGGCCCATGGTCGAGATGCCTCGGGATCCTAGCGTGAAGGCGAACGGGTTCATGACTTTCAGGGATTTGACGAACAGACTGCCATACTGACTGACGAAGGATTGTCCAGTCAATTGATTGAAAGCCGCGGTCATCACTGCAATCATTGTCCGTCTCTTATAGATGTCAGTACCACTCACACGTAAGTCAGGGCATGTACGGGAAGGAGACTTACCCGGTTGGTTCCCTGGAGAAGTTCAGCCCAGGAGCCTTTCGTCTGCGCGTTTGCCTCGACAGCTGCTTGCAAAAACGCCACTTCACCAGCGACATCTACATCCTTCCCCTTGTTAAGGTATTCGAGCTGTTTCGTCGCCGCCTGAATCTTGTTCTTCCGGACAAGCCACCGAGGGCTCTCTGGGACAAGCCAACTGCAAAGCAAGATGAAGCAGGGGAACGTCCACATTACACCGATCGGGATTTTCCAAGCAGCGTTTCCCTCCAACTTGGCCGTTTCATACGTGATGATAGCACATATAAACGAGCCAAAAATGTGGGCAAAGACGTATACCACCACTGTCGCCCCGCGAACCACAGTAGGACAGATCTCACCGAGGAACATGGGCACAAGCCAGTCCTCCCAGCCAATGAAACATTGTACTATCATCCGTCCGGCCAGGATCTGACCGAAAGTCGTCGCGCTGTAACTGACGGAGATGCCGATGATGCACATCAGCTGCATGCCTATAAAGCAGGTTCGGCGTCCATAGTATTCTCCAATCGCCCATCCGATGAATGTGCCAGCTGCTTTTGCAGGCAGGCCAAGAGAATTGAGGAAGGCCAAATGCTGAGTGCTGAATCCATACTCCCCAGTGGAGCTATCATAAGTGCCGAATTGCTTTTCGAAAGCTTAGAGAAGTCAACCGAGAACTTGTATGCAAAGAAGAAGATGGGTGGAGCGCGATACGTACAGTCCATTGTCTGGATGGTCGAGTAAACAGCGTCGTCAAAGCCATAGCTAAAGACACTGGTGGCAATGATAGCGTATGCTATCAACATATTCCAGGTGAAAGCATGGCGCATACTCTGTAAGCTCCTCAAGCTTGCCATGATTCTTGTCCAAAGTACACAGACTTATGAGAGATCGAGTGTATCTCTGCACAATTAAAGGTGTCTTCGGCTCAGATGAGCTACAGAAGGATCATAGTCCGTTCCCGATACACATAACCCAGCCATCTCGCGCTCTTAAACTTGCTTTATAGTTATTCTCCAGGTATATCGCGACATTCTGGGGCGATGTTGCCATATCGCTCTAGAGGCGTCTTGAGGGGAGTGGCGCTCTCTGTCCTGTTCGATGAATTCTGCGCTAAATGACCGACAGCCGTAGCCTGACCGAGTACCGGACGCTAAAAATATTATCCATCACGCAGTGGAGAGAATGGTAGGAAATCAATGGAGGTGGATGAAGCCATCGTGCGGAGTGATGATGCCACCGCTAATTGTCCCGTCCAAGCGTTAGCGGCTGAGCTAACAATCATGTTACTTTGAAACGCCCCAATAGTATCCCTTGTCTCCTTCAACATATCGTCAAGGTAGCAGAGAATCAAACAATATGTGCGTATGTTTATCAGATAACTATAAAGCTATCAAGCATCTCTTGGAGATCATGTGTGTGGTTGCATCAAGACCTAAAATTCCCATCCTTACCACACCACCATGACCGCACCTAAACGCCCAAACTTCCTCATCATCGTCGCCGATGACCTTGGCTTCAGCGACACATCTCCCTTCGGGGGAGAAATTGACACGCCCAATCTGCACCGTCTTGCAATGGAAGGCATCCGCATGACAGACTTCCACACTGCGGCTTCCTGCTCACCCACCCGGGCGATGCTCCTCTCAGGCACAGATGCGCACATCGCAGGACTAGGAGTCATGGCAGAGAGAAGAAACCGATTCCCACACATCTTCGACGGCAAATCCGGATACGAAGGCTATCTAAACTACAAAGTCGCAGCCCTGCCCGAGATCCTACAAGACAACGGCTACTTCACCTGCATGTCCGGGAAATGGTACGCCTACCCTACCCTACCCCAACATACCTCATCCCCTCAATCATCTCATCACATCACTAACCTCACAACCAACACAGGCACCTAGGGCTAACCAAAGACGTAGCCCCGTGTTCCCGCGGGTTCACCAAAAACTTCACCCTGCTCCCCGGCGCAGGCAACCACTACAACCACGAGCCCCAACTCTACGACACAACCGAAAAGCCCCGAGTTATCATCAAAGGTGACAAACAAAACCTCTGGATGCGCGACGACCAATTCCTCAACGGCGACACCGACCTCCCCAGCGACTTCTACTCCTCCAACACATTCACCTCCAACCTCCTCTCCATCCTCCAAAACCGCACCCCTGAGCAAACCACCCAACCCTTCTTCGCCTACCTCCCCTTCACAGCCCCCCACTGGCCCCTCCAAGCACCCCCGGAAACCATCAAAAAATACCATGGCCAATACGCCGACGCGCCCCTGGCCCTCCGCACCCGCCGTCTCCGCAGCCTAATCAAGAACGGTCTCGTGCCCGCAGACGTCGACCCCGCGCCCATCATCACCCTCGGCACGACCCCATGGGACGACCTCTCCCCAGAAGAACAAGCCAAATCCTCCCGCGCCATGGAAATCTACGCCGCAATGGTCGATCTCATCGACGTGAACATCGGCCGCGTGCGACAATACCTCCAATCCATAGACGAATGGGACAATACCTTCGTGGTATTCATGTCCGATAACGGCGCAGAGGGGCAGCTCCTCGAAGCCATCCCCATTCTAGCGGGCGCTACTCTGGGCGACGTGATTGACAAATACTACGACAACTCGCTCGAGAACCTGGGAAACCATAACTCCTTCATCTGGTACGGTCCCCAATGGGCCTCAGCAGCCACCGCGCCCTGTCGAGCGCTCAAATCCTACACCACAGAAGGCGGGATCAGATGTCCGTGTATCGTTCGCTATCCGCCCCTGATCAACAACAAATCTACCATAGGAACTATCACCAACACCTTCACCACAGTCATGGACATTCTCCCTACGGTCCTCGATCTAGCGGGAATCAATCTCCCCGGGCCGGTTTTCCGCGGGAGGGAAGTAGCCCCCGTGCGCGGACATTCCTGGCGGCCGTTGCTGGAATCTGTTAAGAATGGTGATGATGATGATGATGTGGATATCTATCATGCGGATGTGGTGGGGTGGGAACAGCTGGGGATTGCGGCTGTTAGGGTGGGGAAGTGGAAAGCGCTGTATTTGCCGCCGCCGAGGGGAGAGGGGAAGTGGGAGTTGTATGATCTGGAGAGGGATTTGGGGGAGGTGGATGATCTGGCGGAGAAGATGCCGGACAAGTTGGCGGAGATGGTGGCGCATTATGAGAGGTATTTTCAGGAGTCCGGGATGTTCGATTCGTATTCGGTGTTTCAGGAGGAGTTGAAGAGGAGGGGGGTGGGGAGGGCTTGGTAGATTAGATTAGATTATTTGGGAATAGTGTTTGATGATGGTGAGTCTGATTTTCGTTGGGTTGTTTGGTTAGATTATTTGAGAAGGTCGTTTATGTCTCTAGGGTGATTTATTGTGTTCATTGATGGATTGTCTGGTTATGTCTATTCTTCACTATTCTTATTATGTTTGTACTGGTTATCTGTACAGGAGGGATATCATACAATCTAACACCATCTTATCCCGTCTAGGCATACATGCATCCGCTGTGGTGAACTCCAACCAGAAAATATGACAAGATAAAGAAATCAAAGTGATACAAGGAAAATGCGAGAGATGTAGACCAGCCAGCCTTTTCATGTATGTGATTCCGGCGTGTCTACCGTCCCTCGTAAGACTCATTGCTGGTGGATACAGCACGTCTTCCCCATCCACTAAACAGCCCGCCGCTATTCGATGCCGGCTCGGTCGGTGCCTTTGCAATGGATGGTGGCCTGCCCAGGAACGAATGTCGTCCTTCGGGGATGATTCCGTTCCGGGCCATGACCTTCCGCATCGAGTCCAGTTTGCCTTTGACTTCTTCAAGTTCCTGACGTGCGACTGCTTCCGCTGTTTTTGCATTAACTAGTTCAAGCAGCAGGGATTCCTCCGCTGCCGGTTTGTTGTTCTCAGTAGCAAGGACGGATTGCAGTCCCAGGCTGCTGGATCGTTTGGTAAACGTGGTCGAATTTGTAGTACTCTTTTGGCTCTTTTGTGAATTGGTGCGGACAAGTTTTAGTTCTCGGAGACCGGTGCTGGTGTAGCCTTCGCTGGTATCGCTGGTTGGGGAGCCGTAGGTTTCGGACGGCGCCGTGTCAGAATTCCTGGTCTTGGTTTTGACCGTGCGGAGCTCCCGGACCATTCGCTCTAGCCGCTGGCGCTCACGGTAGCTGTCTTGGATACGGCCTCGCGCTTCACGGAGTTGTTCTCGAAGGGATGCGTTTTCTTTTTCGTGCTCATCAATCCGGCGCGTCAAGCTCTTGCATCGGTTTGATTCCAGTTCATGCATCTCCTTGTACCGGTTGAGGTCGTCACGCAGTTGGTGCTTGGTTTGGTCCGTTGAGACGACCCTGTGCGTTTCGACCATGGCGAATCTCGCGTCGGCTTTGTGGACTAGATCCATGGGTGGCTCTTCGGATGTCTCTTTAATGTACTGCAGCATTGACTTGGCAAGGACTTGGTCCTCCTCACGCTCCTCCCGTTCTTGCTGCAGTTCACGCGTGAGGTCGGCGTGTTGGCGTTGAAGGTCGCTGAGGGCCATGAGGAGATCCTCGATTTGCGTGTGGAGGTCGCGATCCTTGTGTTGAGATATAGCTGATTTTGCACGTGGCTTTTGTACGTCCGTCGACAATTCCGTCGGCGCGGTGCTGGCGTCCGACGCCGACTCCACAGAATTGAGGGTTGATGTCATGCTCTGTTTGGATGTTGACCGCCGGATGCTGGCCAGATTGGACGCGCTTGCACTGTTGGGATTAAGACTGATGGACTTGACGGAATTGTGTGAGTTAGATCCCGCCCAGAGTCGCCCAAGGAATCGAGAAGCTGCTGCCTGCATCTGAGGGAACGAGATACCGGTTGGAACACCCTGTGATTGGTTATAGCTAGCTTCCAGAGCCTGGAGGCTTTCCTTTGTGACAAGCGACGTGAGAGACACAAAGTCGTTCACGAAGTCATCCGCATGACAGGCATACCTATAGGAATTAGATTAATTCGTAACTGGCTTGGCTGATGACTTACGTGTCCCACAGACTCCTCGAAAGCAACAATTGCATGACATCTTCGAATTCTGCGCATGCCATAATCTTCTTCTCATTCCGCGTCATCAGAGAGAGAGCAACCCGCATCAATGTCTCACAGGCACCCTCCAGGAAGATAACGTCGTAGATTCGGAGAAGCATGGGCAGCGGGCACGCGACTGCGAAGAAGGACAAGAACCATTGCGATACGTAGACCGGTTCAACATGCAGCATCTCAAGGTGTGCGAACAAGCCAGGTCGCAGGCGAGCTAACAAATTCTGGAATTGGTAGACGCGCAGATGAAGCCCGGAGAGATCAGGAAGGTAGCAGGTCCGCAAGTCATAATGGTCCATCAGCCTGAGGTGCCGGTTAGCTCCGAGGTGTACTGCAGCTTGCTTGTATACATACCTAACGAGTACGCAGAACGCCTCTGCATCCGTCATGTGCATCAGCAAGGGACCAACGACAAAGCCCAGTCCCTGGCAGTAGCCGATCTTCGTGTCGTACAGACTGAAGCATTTCAGCACCCGTGCGAGCATCTGCTGCCCCTCCCCGTTAGGATCCCGGAACATCTCCACATTGGGAAAGCTACGGCCAATATCTTTGCCGATGAGCCCTTCGTAGGGGCTCGTCTCGCCACACAATCGCTGGTATTCCGCCAACAATGTGTTATCCCGGGCGCCCGCCAAGCTGGGCCACACCACACCACGCAGTGGTGGCGGAACACCGCTTCGGATCTTGTTCGAGGTCAATGTAGGTAGTCTCTGGGCTGTTTGGGGATAATCGGCGACCAGCGCTGCCCAGAATTCGAGTTCGGTCATTGGCGGCGGAGGCAGCTGGGAGTAGCGTAGTGATGATCGGGGGTCCTCGTCGATCAGTCGCTTGATCTGGTGCAAGGACTGCGAACGAGACGGTCGGGTGACTCGCTGCGCATGCGACTTGCTGGCGAGAGCCGACTTGGGGTTCGTCGCAAGAGCGTTGTTTTCCTGCTCCAGTCGCGCTAAGAGAAGGGCAGTGGACTGGTACACGTCAACTGCTGCATCTTGAATCTCTCGGACTAGATATACGCACCTCATCCGACCCTTCACAACGGGGTTCCTGCTCTTCCGTCTTTTCTAGCTCCTCCCAATCCACTGCATCGCTCCGGTCCCGTTCCTCACTACTGCGGGACCGTATCGAGGTAGCATCGCCATTATTGGAGCTTTGTTCTAAGTCGGCCTTTGCTGGTTCCTGGGTCGGGGTTGTCCTGGATTCGTCTTCTTCGTCGCTCGAGTGCTCCCGGGTTGGAGATGTCACATCCACAGGGGTTTGAGGGATGTTGAGAGAACGCCAGTCGGGTTGGGTGTGTTCGGAATTGGAGGTCAATGGCACGGTGACCATTGAGTCGGTATCGTGGGACCCAGTGTTGACGGAGTCCGAATGGACGTGGGAGGGGGAGCGATCGGCGTTCTCCATGGTCATTGCGTTCCTGATTGGGGCTGTGATGTTGAATGCCGGTGTCAAAGGCGCATTCCTCGGGAAGATCGAGATGTTAGGGGTGGGTGTCAGTGTTGAAGGGCGACGGAGGGGTTAAGCCAGCAGCCAGACACGATAAGGAGGGCGGACAGTCGAGGGAGGGGCTGTCAATAACGACAGCATATCTCTCCGGCGCAGAAGGGGATGATCGATGGGCAAGAACCAGCGCGTGGAATTGAGGGGCCAGAGAGAAAGAAGAATAACGAGCAGAGGCAAGGGAAGGAAACGGCGGTGATTTTGGTTTCCAAGGCCAAATGGGGGGGGGAAAGGGATCAGGAGCGTCGGGAGTATTATTAGCGTTTGGCGACGGTTAGTCCCCGACACTAACAATTGCCATTAACCTGTCAGGTTCCCTCCTTCTCAGTCCTTCAGGGGCACACTTGTTGGCGAGCCACTCACCTTCCCCCCATTCTTCTCGCCCCGTCGATCGATTTTCAATAATCATCCCAGACTACTGTCCAATCTACAGCTTATACTACCATACACTTTGGCTTTTCATTACACTGTATAACATAATATAACATACCACTGCAGCAACATTCTTTGGAATTACGTAGATTCTCCTCATCATCTGGAGTTGCTTATCACCGTCTGATCAAAATGGAGCCATTCTCCACGGACAGTGAACCGTGGAATTATTCCCTGATCGACCCGGGCTGCCCTCCTTCTCTCCCGCGGGTGATTTCTCGAAGGGTCGAATGTCTACACTAGTGATGCCAGCGCAATATCCCATGGCCCTACCGTCGTTTCGCTCGGGGCCGGTCGATCCACGACCCCATCTGGTGCAGTATTTTTATCGGCCGGTGCACTTTGATCCACCAGAGACGGGCTCGAGGAGGGGTCACGGAGGGGCTAGATGGGACGTTGGACCTTTGGACCGCAAATCGCAAGGCTAAATCGTCGTAGCTGGCTTATCGGTGAAAAGATCTCGAGGAGTCAGTGTCGGAGTAACCGCCCCCTTCGACAGCATCTGGCCAGTGGTGAGAGAAGGATGTTGTTGTGGTGAGATGGGGGCCCCCTGACTCCTGTTTGAAAACATTACATGACCAGTTTCATCTGGTTCGAGTCGTGTTCGGCTTCAGTTAATTGGTCACATAGTATGTCTTGGCTGCGTTCATTGGCTGGTTTTAGACCCACCGCGAAACTTACCGTTCCGGGTCAACACTTAGCCTTCCGCCGGGCTTCTAGAAGGCCACAAGGAAGGAGAGGAAAGTGAAGGGAACCTGATTTGAGTCAGTTGAATAGCTGACATTGTAGTTACTCTCTATTGATTTGCAGAGTACTATTGAAGCTCTAGAAGCTTGACAGACCTAGGAAGTTATTGATAGTCACTAGGGGTATTACTACTAAGTCCCCCAAAGGATTTGTCAAAAGAGGATTATTACATGGTGCAGAATGAATATATATTTCTCATCTTGTGGTACCAATACGCCAGCACTTGTAGGCTATCACATCGAATTGTAAATTACTACTAGTGATTGTAGTAGTTAAGCACTAATGTGTTACTACCAGTGGAAGACATTTCTCATTTACACTCGTAGAGGTGATCGAATCCACTGGAGAATATTCTCTCAACAAAAAAATCATTTGGGAGTCTGACAGTCTACTGAGGGTCCCCTATTCATTACCTTTCAGTGTCCGAGGCGACCGCCACAACATGGGTGGCAGCTGTCAGAGTGAGTGAATAAATTTTCTTCACAGTAGGAAGGGGCTGAACAGCAATCGCATGGCATCCCTTGTTCACTGCATGTTATGTACTATGTAGGTCTTTGTGCTAAGAATAACCTTGCCCGGTGTTAGTGACTTCTTTATGTGGTTGATGAATCCCCCCTCCCCCGCGCTGGCCTTGCATGTTTTGGTCGTGCCTTCCGCTTTGGGCCCGAGTGTTTGGAGATTTCCTCTTTGAGCCACTTCGGCGCCACTTCAGCAGCGGTCCGAGGTTGATCCGAGGGCGGTCAGCGGCCAGAACTGTTTCTCTGCCGCAGCGCAGCGTCGCATTGAGCGCGTCAACAAAGACTTCGACAACAAACAACACACGGTCGACAAAAAGTAGCCTATCTGGGGAATTGGCTGCTCTCGTAACTTACTTGTCCCCTATTTCTTCTACGGCCTCGCTGGTTGCAGGTTGTTCTTTCATATATCTTTCTCTCGCTGAAATTTTCGCCCTTCCCGTCACTCCTTAGCCTCCTTTTCTTGTTCGCCTCCCTTGACCTGCGCGTGCGAAGCGTTATTCCCTCATAATGGACGATTCGATCATGGACGACTCCGTCTTCGACGACGAAGGAAGCTCGGACTTCGTTCCCGAGCCCGCTCCGGTACGTATCACTTCTCCTTTCAGCCTCCTTGTTTGAACGCAGCGAGCTCATGATAACT
The DNA here is from genome assembly GCF_003184755.1 of Aspergillus piperis CBS 112811. NCBI lineage: Eukaryota > Fungi > Ascomycota > Eurotiomycetes > Eurotiales > Aspergillaceae > Aspergillus > Aspergillus piperis. The sequence goes on from NW_020291604.1 coordinate 13,289, forward strand.
ACAGAAGCCCAAGGCCAAGGCAGCCCCCAAGAAGGCAGCTTCTAAGGCTGCGCCTAAGAAGCTCACCCAGACCACTCTCACTACGAAGACCACATCCAAGGCGGCTTCGAAAAAACGTGCCAAGCCGGATAGCGATGACGACGACAACATGGACGACGATGACGACCACATGTCCGACGACTCTGTTCTGTCGCACACCCCTCCCAAGAAGGCGAAGAAGACAGCTGGCCCCTCCAAGAAGGGTGGCGCTAAGCCTCTCGCCGATGTCGAAAATGAATCATTCGGAAAAGATGATTCCGTAGAGCCCGGAAAGTCCACCAATGCATCAGAGAAGTACCAGAAGGCAAGTAATTCCGGCGTCGCGGGGCCAATCTTGGGCTAACAATGGAGTTTATAGCTTACACAACTCGAACACATCATTAAACGTCCGGATACATATATTGGTTCCGTCGAACGCACGACGCAGCAAATGTGGGTATACAGTTCAGAGTCGGAGGGAATGGAGTACCGCGAGGTCTCCTATGTGCCCGGTCTCTACAAGATCTTCGATGAAATCGTCGTCAACGCAGCCGATAATAAGCAGAATGACGAGAATATGAGCGAGATCCGCGTGACGGTCGACCGTGAGTCGGGCGTGATCAGTGTCTGGAACAATGGCCGCGGTATTCCCATCGAAATGCATGCCAAGGAAAAGATCTACGTCCCCGAACTGATCTTTGGTCATCTCCTCACCTCCTCCAACTACGACGACACGCAGCAGAAGGTCACCGGTGGTCGTAACGGTTTCGGTGCCAAGCTCTGTAACGTTTTCTCCACGGAGTTCTCCATCGAAACTCAGGACTCGTCTCAGAAGAAGAAGTACAAGCAGACATGGACGGACAACATGACCAAGATTGGCAAGGCAAAGATCACCGAGGCCAAGGGAGAAGACTACACCAAGGTCACGTTCAAGCCAGACTACGCCAAATTTAGCATGGACGGCATGGATGACGACTTCGAGGCTCTCGTCAAGCGTCGTGTGTATGACCTGGCAGGAACCGCAAAGGTGAATGTCAAGTTGAACGGCACTCGCATCCCCATCCGTGGCTTCAAGAAGTACATGGAGATGTACACCAAGGCTATTCGTAAGGAACGTGGAGATACCGGTCCCGCCCCGAAGGACGAGATCATCACCTGCAGCCCAGATCCTCGCTGGGAGGTTGGTTTCGCCGTTTCCGATGGCGCTTTCCAGCAGGTGTCCTTCGTGAACTCCATTGCAACCACCTCTGGAGGTACCCACGTCAACTACATTGCCGACCAGATCTGTAACAGATTGGCCGAGCAAGTGAAAAAGAAGAACAAAAACGGAGCCACTTTGAAAACAGCCCAGATCCGAAACCACATCTTCATCTTCGTCAATGCACTGATTGTTAACCCGGCATTCACCTCCCAGACCAAGGAACAATTGACGACCAAGGCTTCTCAATTTGGTAGTAAATGTGTGCTTGATGAAGACTTCTACAAGAAGATTCTCAAGACAGCGGTCATGGAGAACATCTTGCATTTCGCCCAGCAGAAGGCCGATCAGATGCTCAAAAAGACGGACGGTGGCCGGCGCTCCCGCATGAACAACCCCAAGTTGACGGATGCCAACAAGGCCGGCACCAAGGACGGCCATCACTGCACCCTGATCCTGACAGAAGGTGACTCGGCCAAGGGTCTGGCCATGGCTGGTCGAGCGGTTGTTGGTCCGGATCTTTTCGGTGTGTTCCCGCTTCGAGGAAAATTGCTCAACGTCCGTGATGCTTCTTTCGACCAGATCTCGAAGAACCAGGAAATTCAAAATATCAAGAACTTCTTGGGTCTGCAGCACAAGAAGGAGTATACTGACACCCGCGGCCTTCGGTACGGCCACTTGATGATCATGACTGATCAGGATCACGACGGTAGTCACATCAAGGGCCTGCTAATCAACTTCCTACAAGCCCAGTTTCCTAGTTTGCTGAAGATTCCTGAGTTTTTGATTGAATTCATCACTCCCATTGTAAAGGTGTGGAAGGGTGACCCTAAGAATCCTACCAAGCAGCGTTCTTTCTTCACTATGCCCGAGTACGAGGCATGGGCGGAGGAGCACAAACATGAGCGTGGCTGGGATCACAAGTACTACAAGGGTTTGGGTACCAGTACTACTGAAGATGCCCAGGTCTACTTCCGCGACTTGGACCGTCACCTGAAGGAGTTCCACACCATGCAGGATAACGAGGCGGAGTTGATCGAGCTGGCTTTCTCCAAGAAGAAGGCTGATGAGCGTAAAGAGTGGCTGCGGCAGTTCAAGCCCGGAACTTTCCTGGATCATTCCGTTGAGAAGATCTCCTATACCGACTTCATTAACAAGGAGCTCATCCTGTTCAGTATGGCGGACAATGTTCGTTCGATTCCCTCTGTTGTTGACGGTCTGAAGCCTGGTCAGCGTAAGGTCCTGTACACCTGTTTCCGTCGCAATCTGAAGAAGGACATGAAGGTCGTCGAGTTGGCTGGTCACGTCTCGGGTATGACCGCGTACCAGCACGGTGATGTTTCCTTGCAGCAAACCATTGTTGGCCTGGCGCAGACCTTTGTTGGATCTAACAACATCAACTGCCTGGAACCTAGCGGTAACTTTGGTAGTCGTCTTCAGGGTGGTTCCGACTGCGCTAGTGCGCGTTATATTTACACGCGGCTGTCCCCCTTCGCGCGCCGCGTCTTCCATGCGTCGGATGAGCCTCTGCTGACCTATAACGTCGACGATGGCAAGACTATCGAGCCTGAGATTTACATGCCGGTGGTTCCCATGATTTTGATCAACGGTGCGGACGGTATCGGTACCGGTTGGAGTTCCTCTATTCCCAACTACAACCCGGAGGACGTCGTGGACAACTTGAAGCGGCTGATGGATGGCGAGGAGATCAAGCCTATGCAACCCTGGTTCCGTGGGTTCACCGGTGAAGTCACTGCTATTGGTGGCGATCGCTACAAGTTCAGCGGTATCATCAAGGAGACTGGAGAGAAGGAAGTTGAGATCACCGAATTGCCCATCCGAACTTGGACTCAGGATTTCAAGGATAAGCTTGAAGATATCATCAAGGCGGAAAAGACACCGTCGTTCATCAAGGACTACAAGGATTATAACACGCACACGAAGGTTCACTTTGTGATCCAGATGGACGAGAAGCATCTGAAGTCTGCCGTCGAAGAAGGCTTGGAAGACAAGTTCAAGCTGACCAAGACCATCGCCACCACGAACTTGGTCGCGTTTGACCCCGAGGGTCGGATCACCAAGTATGCGACCGTGGACGACATCCTGAAGGAGTTCTTCGCAGTCCGTCTGAAGTTCTACGAGCGCCGCAAGGTACGCATTCCCATACTACTCTCGATGCTGCTGTAAAGTCTACTAACACCGAAGTTTAGCAATATCAACTCAACGAAATGCAAAAGGAGCTGGAGAAGCTCAGCAACCAGGCGCGCTTTGTGCAGATGATCATCGATGGCGAGCTGGTCGTTTCGAAGAAGAAGAAGAGCGTGCTCGTCGTGGAGCTGAAGGAAAAGGGCTTCAAGCCATTCCCCAAGGTGGCGGATGCTGCCAAGGCAGGGGAAGCTGAGCCAGCTGCTGAAGATGAGGAAGACTCCGAAGACATCGATGATACCAACAACCTCTCCAACGCGTATGACTACCTGCTGGGTATGGCGATTTGGTCGTTGACCCAGGAGCGTGTGGAGCGCCTGCGTCGCCAGATTGGTGATAAGGAGATGGAAATCGATACCTTGATCAAGCTTTCCAAGGAAGATATCTGGAAGCGGGATCTGGAAGAATTCATCAACGAATGGCGCTTCCAGCTCGACGATGAGGCTCGTCGTCTGCGTAAGGTGGCAAACATGGGCCGTCGTACCTCCTCCAAGCTGATGACAGCTGTGGGCCGTGGCGGTGCTCGCAAGCGTAAGGCTGCAAAGGATGATGACTCGGATGATGAAGACTTTGCCGCGCCGAAGAGCAAGCGCGGTCCCAAGAAGGCGGAGCCTAAGGGCACGCTCCACAGTTTCTTGAACAAGACTTCTCCGAAGCCCAAGCCTGCAGCGGATGATGATGATGACGACGATGATTTTGAGATGGAGATAATGCCGAAGAAGAACCGCGGGGCCAGCAAGCCGGCAGCGCCAGCGAAGGAAGAAGAGAAAGAGACAGGCGACTCCGATATAGAAGTCCTGCCCAAGAAAAGTCGGGCTGCACCCAAGGCTGCCTCGAAAGTCAAGGCTGAAGATACCGACACCTCTGAGGTGAAAAAGGCACCAACCAAACGGGGCCGACCGGCGGCCAAAGCCAAGGCCAAGCCAGCAGAGGACGAGATCGAGCTGGACGACGATGAGTTCATGGAAATCACCAAAGCGCAAGCTGCCGAGACTACCAAGGCTGATCCAGCGCCCAGCCGAGCGCGCAAACCGGCCAAGTACACCTTGGATGACTCGGACAGCGACAACGGGGACGACCTCCTGGGCGATGTGAGCAAGATGGTCAAGGGGATCGGCGGTACTACCGGCGGATCGACATCGGATTCCCGTCAGCTGTTCTCGGAGCGCTCTGGGGCCGGCAGCATCTCGGGATTGGCCAGCAGCTCCAAGGCCTCGAAGCAGTCTCCCGATTTTGACGCCGATGAGACTGACTACAGCAAGCTAGTGCCACAGAGCTCTCCGCGCCGGTCGCTGCAGGTCAAGTCCAAGGAGACCAAGACATTAGTTGACAGCGACGAGGAGGAGGAGGAGGAGCCAGTGAAGCCGGCCGCTACCAAGGCCAAGCCGGCGGCCCGAGGCAAGGCAGCGGCAGCAGCCAAACCGGCCGCGAAGCCACGAGGCCGACCCAAGAAGGATGCCACCACCACTACAGCTGCATCTGCTAAGCAGACGGCGCTGTCGCCAGCAGCCAAGGCTTACGCTTCCAAGCAAGCCAAGACGACCACCAAGAAGAAGCAGCTGGCGGATGACTTGTCGGACGACGACATTGATGCAATGGCTAATGATATCTTGGATTCGCCCGCGGCGCCTACTACGCGGCCATCGCGGCGTACGGCAACGGCCAAGAAGAAGACGTACGTGATTGATGATGACAGTGATGACTTTGGAGCCGGAGGAGATTCGGGGGATGATTTCGCAGAGGACAGCGAGTAGAAGAAGAAAGATGTGGCGAGAAGAGTACATACACTTGGACGTAACTAATTCTTATTGAGTCGTTTTGTACCTACTACTACTACTATTCGTTTGCTACTGTTTCACCAGATTTGATAATGCACTCGAATTTCCATTTGTTAGCTCCGAAGTCTTATCTCGGATGGGGTTTTTTGTAGAACGAAAAAAAGAGAAGTCGGCGAGAAGTCCGAGGAAAGTGTGGCCCCAGGCTCCACTCAGGCTCCACTTTGGGGATCCACCAAATCCAAGGCTTGACTTTGAAGTCTCTTTTTCCTTTGCCTTTCGAGAAAGCAAGACCCGCTGTTGAAGGAGATTGCGTCTTTCCGGACCTTAATTATCGACCGATACTGGCCTTGCCATTATTCAGCAATGCTTTAGTTCCAGGATTTGCGTAGTTCTCGTCGTCTCCAAGGTGGTTCTCTCGTCTGTTTCCTTTTCTTTCCTTCTTCTCTTCCTGTGCATCTCCCACTGACAGACATCTCCCCTTCATGCAGGCCTATCTTCAGTACCGCCGCATTGGCCATGCCGTGCGCAAACAACTCGAAGATTTCCCGGAGTTTGCCCGACCAGGTGTCGCCAAAGATGACCTGCCGGAGGGGATCCCCGAAGACGCTCCTAACACAGGTTCACGCCGCCGTTCTAGTCCGTTGCTGCCAGGTGTGCAGCTGAAGGACGTAGTTGAGAGTGATGGCACCTCCTCATCCGTCTTTCTCGTCGACTGGGACGGTGACCATGATCCCATCAATCCGCGCAACTACAGCCGCGCCACCCGCATCGGCGCAACCCTGATGGTGTCCGCCCTGGGTTTCGCCGTCGGTGCGGCCTCATCTATCGAATCCGGCGTGCTTCCCCAGAACGCAGCAGCCTTTCACGTCAGCGACGTCGTCGCATCGCTCGCAACGGGTATGTATCTGCTCGGCTTCGCAGCAGGCTCGCTCGTCTCCGGGCCCCTGTCCGAAATCCTAGGCCGCAACGCCGTCTACACCGGCTCCCTCACGCTCTTCATGATCTTCGTCATGGCCTCAGGACTAGCCCCAAATATCGGCGCACAGCTCGCTTTCCGCTTCCTGGCTGGCATCTTCGGCTGCCCGCCGCTGACTTGCGCCGGCGGTACCATCGCCGACCTCTGGAACCCCCTGGAGAAAACGCTCTTCTTCCCTCTCTACGCGATCCTCTCCTTCGGCGGGCCCGTCCTCGGCCCCGTTATCGCTTCCTACATGGGCGAGGGCACGCTCTCCTGGCGCTGGACCAACTGGATCATCCTCATCCTGGCAGGTTTCATCCTGGCCCTGATCCTCCTGGTGCAGCCCGAGACCTACGGCCCCCTACTCCTGAAATGGAAGGCACACCACCTCCGCCACCAAACGGGCGACAACCGCTACCGCTCATCGATGGATCTCCAGGAGACAGCTCTGTTCTCGCGCATCGGAACCGCCTGCATGCGACAATTCGCCCTGACCATCCACGAACCCATCATCCTGCTGATCTCGCTCTACATGACCGTCATCTACATCGTGCTCTTCACCTTCTTCGACGGATACACGTACATCTTCTCCGACGTGCACGGCCTGTCCCAGGGCCTAACCAACATCGTCTGGGTCGCCATGTACGTCGGCATCTCGATGGCCGGCCTTTTCGTCCCCGTCGTGTACGTCTGGACAAAGCGCGAATTCTCCGACGCGGCTGCATCCGCTGCTGCATCTGCAGCGGCGTCCCCCCGATCGGCCAGTTCGGAAATCGTCGCTGCCGATCCCAACGCCAACGCCGATACCAATGAGAAACCCAACCTCGACGACCCTACTACTACCACCGACGACGATGACACTCAAAAGCCCACCCAGCAACAGCAGCACAAACACGTCGCTCGTCCTGAGAACCGTCTCTGGTTCGCCATGCTCGGCGCTCCCGCCATTCCCATCGGCTTATTCTGGATGGGATGGACTGACTACGTACGTCCCCTATCCCCTCTTCTCCTTATATCTATACCCCTCACCCCCATACTAACGTAATGAAAATAGAGCACAATCTCAATCTGGTCCCCCATCATCGCCTCCACCGTCTTCGGCTTCGGCACCATCTGCGTCTTCATCTCCTCATACATGTACGTCATCGACGCATACGACATCTACGCCGCCTCTGCACTGGGCTTCATGACAGTGTCGCGCTACTGCGCTGCAGGCGGGATGACGGTCGTGGGCATCCCGTTTTATGGTAATATGGGGGTACATTGGACGTTGACGATCCTGGGGGCGATTAGTGCGTTGATGACTCCCGTCCCGTATGTGTTTTATCGGTATGGTGTGGTCATCCGCGGGTGGAGTCGGTATGCTGTTTAATTCTGATGAGAATAGTGGGCGGGGTTAAAAAAAAATGAGTAGTAGATGGGGGGGGGGTATAGATATAGTAGATGTATATATGGGTGGGGAGGATGGATAGATAGATAGATAGATAGATGATAGATTATTAGCTAATTTTAATTCAATGATGACATACATATACACACTCCTACCCTCGCCCCTCCCGGTTTCCATGTAACAAAAACCAACGTCTATAGATCATTAGATGACATTAGTATCCGACTTCGATAACTCTACATTCTACATTCGAATGGAGTACATGCTTAGCTTGGTTCGCAGGGAGGGAAAAAGGAAAGAATAACACTTGCAGTAGGTATTGATTTTATTTGTACTACTCTAGGAGCCTTTTGGAGCCTGGCGGTAGCTGTAATGATATAGGAGGGAAGGTAAGGTATGTGATGATGGGGGATATAGAACGTTCTACTTGGTGATTTTTTTACTAACAAGCAATACTCCTTGACATAGTTCCAACAACCACAACCATACCTCTGGTTTATTTGCACCTGCGACAATACATAAAGATCAATCTATGAACAATCATGCCAAGTCTATTCTAATCAAATTGCAATTCATAATCAACGCCATTACATATCCACTGAAAACAACCGCAACGCCATCCATCCATCCAATCAACAGCCTATGCACAACTTTCCACAAAGACCACAGATCACACCCTAATAAGAAGTGGTACCGAGAAAATGCATGGAGTCATCCTGTCAACTTACAACATTTTATATCTGAACCCGCTATTGCGCAAATCCATTAGTGCATGTGCGGCAATGGCTGTCCTGGAACCCTCCAAGGGAGCCTCAGGCTCACAAGTATCCGTTGGCTGCCAGAAGCAGGCATCAACCATTTCAGTAGCCAAGATGACATCAGCCGAGGATAAGTCGCTTCTACAGTAACTCTCTTGCGGGTCATCTTGACTGTCTCTCTTGTGGTCGTCATCGGAGAGGTGGTTGCTCGATAAGCTGGAACCATAGAAGGTAAGCTGCGAGCTTGTCTCTGACCGGAAATCCTCTCGCATCCCACGCTCGAAAACTGCGTGTGGTGAGATACTTTCGTCGGTAATGTAGGGGGTATTTGCCAGCATATACGAATTCTGAGAGCTGCTGGTTGGCGAAACGCAATCAGTATCGTGCAGAGAGACGTTCGGACATGTCTGCTGGCAAGGCGACGCGTCTCGGGTCTTGCACTGTTGGTCTCGGTCGAGTTCTTGGGAGTTTTGATGACCTCCACGTCTGGGGACCAGCGGCTCCAGGCTGCGATAGTACGCCACATCCTCCGTGGCTTGACGAACTATCTCCGGATCGATGATCATATTGTTAAAGCGGGCGTCGTTTGGGGGTATACACTGCGCGGGAAAGTTGAGGCCGAACATGGGCGTTAGGAGGAAACGAATATTCCAGCAGAATGTGGCTGCTAGCGCTTTTGCAGCCCTAAATGGCATCCAGTATCCTTCATCTTAGTTAGCGGAGGTGTCTGGATGGAAACTCAAACTTACCTTGTCCGACGAGTGCGCCACCCGTGATGCTGTAAGTGATCTCGCTGAGGCCCGGGTTCATTTTCAACACCTTCGCGGGAGCGGTCTGAAACCATCAGATGTGCTTTATTACGCACAGAGTAGGCAACACACCTTTGGATGGCCATTGCACTTGAAAAGAGCTGTTGTGAGAACAAGCCCGACATTATAATCCCACGTTATCACCCACTTTTTGGGGCTGTCGGGCAGTTCGAACGTGTAGTGGAAAACTATGGGAAACTCTTCCGGTCAACGTATGGCTTGAATTAGGATAATGGGCAATCACCTTCAAATCGTTCTCGCCCTGTCCGCTCCTTGAATGACCTTTTTGTGCTAGTGTAGGGAATGCGGTCCGGAAAGTCTGCTATGTTGCCCATGGGGTATAGCTTGTGCTTCAAGTGGATCTTCTTGAGCTCTTCATCGCGCTCATCGTGAACGCGATAGCGAACTTCGCCCTGGATCTTGCCCCTCCTAAATGAAGGCTGATCTTTGGGGACCTTCGTCCTTTCTGAGCGGGGTGTCTGTAAAGACACTCCACGCTGTATGCTCCCCCGGTTAAGACTGGGGCACGAGATATCGGGGTTCAGAAGAGAGTTTATAGAGGTCATAGTGCGATGAGTCGAGTTAGGCAACTGATTAGACAGATAGAATGTGTGGCTCGGTAGAAGTGAGAGGGGTGGGCATCGAAATCTTAAATAACGATGAGAAAAGTCAGATATGCAACTGCACATCTTCACCGATCTCTCTGCTTCTCTTAGGCTGAGACTTACCATTCGCTATGCTCATTTAGCAAAGTTCTAGAAGGTCTACGAAGGTTTTGATGAAGGTTACCAAACCGTAACGGGGCGACTCAGAGCACAGTAGTTGTTCAAGCCCGAAGGTCGGGAGATCTTTCTGCGCCCATAATAAGTCTACCTAAGAGAAATGGCATGCCAGGAAAAACAACACACAGGGGAATAGAAAAAGAAAAGAAAGGAAAAGCGGGAAAAATTACAGGGTCTTCCTTTTACACCAGCGCCAATGCATGCGTCCCCTGATGGTTTTCGGAGAATGAGCTCAATGGCTGAGTCCGTGGAAAATAGGCTTGTTCTGTTTGCATGGAACAAACCATTGGCCGGCCCTCGAGGCTTCAGGCCAGCGGTGAACCAAGTCCCCAAATAGATTCTCGAATAGACGGTTGGCTTGAAGAAATGTGTTGGATGGAGGTTTCCCTCATGAGACAACCTCACCGATAGTTGACAAAGCATCACGAGACGGTATCAGCCACTGTTCTGAGACCAGACCTAGGCTTTATGATGTCGGCTGAGAGAATCAATGCTCCAACTGTCCCTGTAGATTACTTGCACCCCCCTGGGGTATTGCAGGCTCTGGGGATCTCATTGTCATCATTGACATTGACTATCCTGGTATGACCGGAGCTCACGTAGGTCTGTAGCTCATCGAGGCCACCTTCGTTCCACCGCCCATCTGGAGTTACCCACGACCAGGGTCGCGATGCAATACCATCAGATCAGACGGTGTATTAGGTTTTAGGGACTCGTACGGCATTGTGGATGTCCTGTGCAATTGACCAGTATTGGTGCCAATGTCGTAAACCTTTTAGGCCTTGATAGCCCTTATTTGCACACTGATGGCACGATAACCCCAGTAACAAGGCTAAAAGGGGGGCCAAGATTCCCAAACCTTGAAATGGGGATCTACATGACGTTCTCGTACTGTATCGTCTGGAGCCTGCTGATGATGACATCTTGGCTCTGCAGGCCGGTCGCCAGACGGCGAACTCATGCCGTCCACGAGCATCTAGCAACCGATCTGAAGTACATATGACGAGCTGCTCGAGCAACCGGGGGACTAGGCATTTTACTCGTATGACCAATAACGAACGAGCAGGGCTAGATGAGACTGGCTCGGCGAGGCGGATATTTGAGAGGTCTCAGACCAACGGGAAGCCGCAGCTCGCTCTTGTATCACCAGACGCTGCTTTTCCGCCAGCTTATAATTTCCATCGGATCTCAGGGGTGCTGAAAGCCTTTCAGAACGATGTTTTGTACTGTGGTGACTTTGTGGCTGGCGGGCTGAGGAGGCCAAGCTAGGAATCTCAGTTTTGGAATGGGAAAGGAAAGGAACTGGCCTCGATTGTCTCACATCCGCTCCAGCCGATGACTGCCGACGGGCATGTACTAGGTACTACTGTCGACAGTATGGGCCCTTTTTTTTCACGAGCTCATCCAAGCCGAAGGATGAAAACCCATGGTCACACTATAAATCATTTTATCGGACGACACCTCTGGTATGGGGAACCTCACTAGCACAGCTTCAAACTCAGGCCTTACTGCATGGAAGCAGTACTCAATGACAGCAGAGTCACCTAATCTCAGTCTGTAGATCACTCCCCGGGCCAGATCTGGCTTTTACGTCCATTAGAAAAGGTAGAGAGAGATGTCAGCCCCGATAAAGCAGACCATCCCGCTGGTCCCAGTAATGCTGAGCTTCCACGCGGGATTCTGTGCCGGGGCCCCACGATTCTGTGGCGTGCCAGCTCTCTGGTTCCTTCTACTCATCTGTGCTTCCAAATAACCCTGTTGTGTCCAACAGGTCCAGTCAGTCCCTCAAAGGCGCAGCCGAGCCCCAGCGGGGAGAAGCGCAGCGGCTTGGAATCGGCGTTAGAAGACAATAGAGAAGGATTCCGGCCGAGCGGTACTAAGTGTCAGCTAGAGTTGACGACTCAGGAAGTACGACAGGTTCTCTGGTGGTTAGTGGATGGGTAGACCGCGACAGGGGGGCTGGTCTGAGAAAGGCAGAGGAAAAACTCAATTCAAGACAATGGGAAATTACTCAGGCTGCCACACGTGCCAAATTAGCCTTTCTGACCTCCCCAGAATTAGACATTGGGGGAACAGGGTATGTTCTAGGCTTGTTTGAGGGGCGAAGAGGGGAGTCATCGCATGTGTTTGTGAAACGTGATGTTTAGCCTTTGGGTGACCATGAAGGACAGTGATTGGCTGCGAGGGTATGTTTAGGCTGTGAGAACGTAGCGGATCCTCTTGAGATGGGTTGTAGTCAGAAGACAGAAAGAAATAGGCTCAGGCTCAGGCTGGGAGCACAGAGGGAAGGAGTTGGATGGAAGAAGATGAAAGAGACAGTAGAAACTGAGAAGGTATACTAGAGCATGCAGTAGTACCCCGTAGTCCATTAGTTTATCGCTCCTTCCCGAGCGGGACTGACTGCAGTACTTCCGGGCGGGTCCCGTGGCGCCTTCCCAATCCATCGTCACTGCTAACTTATTCATGTGCCGACTTTGTACTCGTACTTCCAACTGGCTTCTGATCTTCTCTACACAAGCTGAACAGGGATAGTAACTCGCATGGCATGCTTATAATCTGTGGTAAGAAGTATGTCCCAGTCAGAACCCCCCCTCCCTTTCCCCACCGCCCCCAAAGGAAGAAAAAGCAATAACTGCATGCCAACAAACGCACGATGAACAAGTATTTCTCCTATTTGGCATTAACCGCAAGGGCCATACAAATCCCTCCGACAAGGCTGTGACTTTCAAGCAGAAACTAATGCATACAACTGCACAGTAAGCGAGTACAGAGGAAAGGCAATTTTTGATCCTGCAGCTACCCTTCTTTCTCAAGGCCTGAGACATACATACCAACTATTAGCAATGAGTAGTAGTAGGAGTCAGTCATCGGTGTATCCCAGTAGCCTCTCAGCTACCCATTTGGTGACCACTAAATCAGCTCATGCAGCATTGAGAAGCTGCTACATCCCAGTTCTTCCTTCCCACATCTACCTCGCTTTCTTATGTACCACATTCCTGGATCTAGAACCGCAAACCCGTCGTCGGGTTGCATTCGAGGATGCCGCGGCCTTCTGAGCGGCCGGCGAGTATCGAGGAACAGGAGCTTATCTGACCTGCAGCGGTCGTGAACGAGGATTCGCCGCTGGGATGGTGATCCCTCCCTAAAACTGGAAGGCGATGGTCGTGTCGTCACCGGGTGATACGACCTTCCTTGGAACTCGAGCCTTTCTTTTCGAAGTCTGGGGAGGACAGACAAGACGCTTATCGGGCCTTTTAGCCACTGCGGTTCCTGAACCATCGCCCGCATCTTCCGGTCGCAGACGTAAAAGAACGTACTTTGGAAAAGGGAGGAAGAAGAAACATGAAATTGAAGTATCAAGAAATAAGGAATGCATACATGCATTAAGTGGTGTCTGGTAGTATAGCTAGAAGGTAATCAAACACGCAATCTGCTCAACGCCGGTCCTGTTATGCCACCCACCCAGAAATTTGTCCTGCAAGAAACGTCCTCAATAACATGAAAGCATCCCAAATAAGTCATGTAGGCCAACCCCCAGTGAAAGTATAGACAAACACCTAACCAGAAAACATTATGAAAACACCCTTTATCCATTAAAGGACCAACCACCGTTGAGGCGCAGACGCTGCCGCTCAGCTAGGTCACGTCGGATCTCGTCCTGTGTCAGCCCATCGGCGCCAGACCAGTTCGCGCTACTCGTACGCTCACGGAACTTCTTGATTTTCTTGTCCGACTTGAAGGTCTCCTCCAGGGAGAAGGGAGCAATAGGGCCGAAAATAGAATCCACCTCCATGCCTTCCTGCTGGCGCAGGAGGGATTCCAGTTCCTTGGGCTGGGCCCACTTGGGCACGGGAAGCATCTCCGCATCCGAGTCCTCGTCCTCACTGTCGGTCGCAATCTCGGGAAGGTTGATGTTCTCACCATTCGGATACTTCGGTGACTCCTTGACCGGTGCCTTTTGAGACGCACTAGCGGCGGCAGGAGTTCGGTGTGCAGCCGGCTGCACGCTGGGGGGTTCCGCAAAGGGGATCTTGCCACTGGCGTATTTGGCCATATCCAGTGGATGCCCGGGTCGCTGGGCCTGACCCGTCTTGAAGATTGAGGAGCCGGATTGATGTGCAACAGAAGGCTGTGTATGACCAAAAATGGACGGCTGTGTCGGTTCCTCGTTACACGGTCAGCGCTGCTCAAAGACATTTCAAAAACTCGCGTAGTACTCACCTTACGAATGTTCGATTGACGGATCGGCGGAGCCATCGCCGGACGCATAGAGGACATGCGGCTTTGCTCATCCTCTGTCCTCCTACGTTTGGTCTCGCCCGACGGCTGCATGGTAGCAGACTTCGGTGCTGTCGGTCGGTGGTTGGCCTCGTCATCAAGCCCTCTCTTGGGCGGTTTAGCGGGGTTGGGTTGGGGCTGGTTAATTGACCGATTGAACGGCTGAATCGAGCCCAGTCGTGAGGCTGGTCTAGCTGCACCAAGCTCGCTGCGTTGGCTTGCCTCGGGCTGCTGGCTTCCCTGGCGCTCTAGTCTGCGCTGATTCTCCAAGCGGCGTTTTTCAATGGCTTGCATGTGGGCGGCCTTCTTTGGATCCTCGGCAGCAAGTCGCTCCCGGCGCTCAGCCTCCGCCCGACTGCGCATCTCCTGACGACGAGCTTCTTCTTGCTGCTGAGCGGCACGCTTCCGTTCCAATTCGCGTCTCTGCTCCTCCCGGCGTCTTGCTTCGCGCTCCTCTTGCTCTCTCTTCCTCTCACTTGCAAGTTGGGCTTTTCTCTGCGACTGACTGGATATAGAGCTCTTGAAACTGCTGTTAGAAGAGGCTGTGTGTAATGAGGTATTGCTAGCCTTCTTCTTCAGAGTCGACGGTTTGGAAGCCGAGGCTGGAGTTGGTGCAGGGACGCTAGACTCTCGAGTGTTGGAAGACACTTGCGACGCTAGCGGCATTTGCCGGGAGAGTGCGCTGCCGACGCGAATTGACACGGGCTGAGGCTTCGGTTTCTGGACCTCGCGAGCCGGCTTGAGAGGGCGACGTTCATTTTGCTTTGATGATTGCTGCTGTGAGACGGAACTTGGTGCGACAAGTTTGGGTCCGGCTTCGATGCTAGGCTCTGGTTCCTTGGATGGTTTCTGTAGGTGCGATGTCTTTTGCGTCGGCAACACAGTAGCTGACTCGGTGGTTGGCGCGCGAGCTTCAGGGTCAGCGGTCGGCTTCTCCTGTGGCGCCTTGAGTTTCATGGTTCTCTGTTTCTCCAGTTGCCGGGCTCTCTCCGCCTGCTCCTCTTCCTTCTGGCGGTCTTCAAGCTCCTTCTGTCTGCGCTTCTCCTCTCTTTCAGTGGAGCTGCGCGTCCGGCGGCCTTCTTGGCGTGGAGGGCTCGGAGGCTGTGTCGACTGCGGCCGCTGGCTTTCCCTATTACGATCTGTGTCCAATCGTCCTGTATGCCTCAATCTCGGTTGGTCCGGAGAAGCAGATTCGACTCTGGCGGCAGCTGTAACACCCCCAGTATTCATGAAAAGGCCCTTGGCGGATTGCACGATAGACTGAAGCCGCGATTTGGATGCACTTATCGGACCATCGTAGCGCTCGGCCGGTGAGCCAACCGGGGTTGTGGACATCTGGTTATCAAGATTTGCAGACGCACTCTTCTGATGGGCAGGTCGCTGTGGTGATGAGTAGGACGGTGTTGACGACTTTCCGCGAGCTGCATCTGAGGCGTGCTTAGAGCTAGTTCTCGGCTCCTCCGTGGGATGGACATCTCGTTCCCTATCAACGGAAGGACGGTCTTCCTCACCACCTCGGGGTATCCGAGCGACGGAATATTTGCCCAAGCTACCAGCTTTCTGGCTGGCACGTACATCTGGCCGGTAGGGCGAATTCAGTGGCTTGATCCAGTCGTCATCAGCGGCAGAGTCAGGGGCCGGGGTCTCGCGAGGCTTCGAGCCGGATGGCTCCTGCTTGGCTTCGGATTTGGCAGTGGGAAGTTCAGGGTATGTCACCTGCGCAGTCGACAAGCCAGGGACAGAAGGAATGGACTTGGTAGGTCGAGAAGGCTGAAGCTTGCCGAGCATGCTGATTTTCTCGTGTAGGAGTTGAGTCGATGACTTGTTGTGAAGCTTGCTGGCTCTGGTCTCGGCATCTCTAGTTTCCTCTGTGACATCTTTCTTGTCATCGATATCCATCCTGTCGTCATGGATATTGCTGTCCTCCGCAACATGCTGGGTCGTCCGATGCCCACCGGTCTGTCTGCCCAGATAACCCCCGGCGCTACTAAGCTTGTTAAGGTCGAGATGGCTCGTGCGGGAAATTCTCGAGCCTCCCAGGCTCTTCTTCGTCAGCGGTTCGCGAGCTGGGAGTGATGCAAAAGTGAGACTGCTCTTGCGAATCGGCGGGCGTACTGGAGATCCTTCCGAAGGTGAGCCGATTTCATCGAGACTATCGAGGGCCATGTCGTCATTTGCGTCATCTGGGTCGTCCTGATGATGTTCTCGAGGTTGCGAAGTTGCATTTGTTGGCGGGCTCGATTTCGTATCCTTAAGCGGACTAGATACTGGCTTTGGTGCGGCTTTCTCCGTGGGCGGGGATTCGCGTCTGGGCGTGGCTTCGGGCTCTTCTTCAGGTCCGGGTTCTTGATGGGCCTGAGCGCTTGGTTTTGCCTCTGGTTCCGGCGCATGTTCAGGTTCCAGCTCAACGATGCCCTTACGCGCCGACTCCGACGCCGGCTCTTGTTCTGAGTCCACGTCTGACATGATCTTATCTTCAGGTTCCTCCTCAGGTTGCGGTGGCGCCTCATCAACATCCTCTGTATTCTTCGTCGGTGACTTTTGCTTCTGAGGACTTGTGCTAACATTCCGCTTAGGCGATGGTTCAGTTACCTCAGGCTCAACTGTTTCTTCGCGCTGGTGCACATCCTCGCGAGCGGAGTGGAAAGACGCCCCTGTAGCACGGCGTTCTTCATGCGGTTGGTGGAGTTGCTCTTCGGCAGCACTAGGCTCTTGATCCATGGGCTGAGTAGAGGACTGCGACTCGGGCTGCACTTGTGTAAGGACCACATCGTCTTCTTCCTCTTCTTCGTCCCTCTCGTCTTCCGGCATGCCATGGTAGCCCGAGTCCGTGTTGTATTGCGGGAAGGAGTTGAGGTTCTGGGTCAGATCTGGGTACTCGGGTTGTGATGTTTTCTCCGTGGTCTTCTTGGCTTCCGTCGCAGTAGCTGGGCCTGCAGCCGCAGTGACGGGCTTGGTTGGTGAGCGCTGAACAGCCGGGCTAGCACTGAATTTATTCTCCGTCTTGCTGTTGTTGTTTGCGGATGAGAAGATCTCGCTCAAGGGCTGGGGGCAGTACGTTAGCAGATATCAGGTGTTCAGAAAGTAGCTGGTATATAACGCACCACTCGAGATTCGTTCGCATCCCGCTTCCGCACTGTACGAGGCGTTTTACCTCGTAGCTTTCCCGGGGTTTTGAAAACATCTGCGAAATTACTATACAACAGTAAACGTCAACAACTATGCGTCAAGCCTGTAGATTGGCGCGACCCACGATTGGTTATTGGAGAAAACCTCGGCCATATGTTCATTCAGCCAATCCATCTCATGGCGCACTGGGTATTCAATCTCCTCCATTTCCTGATCCACCAGCTGCATAAAATTTTCCTTTTCGGTTGAGATCCACGCTGCAGAGCCTACAGGCTTCTGCGCCCTCGCGCCTGCCGCGGCCATGGCGACGTAAACAAAGCGATCGCACAGCGGGTTGACTGAGTACTATGAAAGGGGCGTAAATGATCGAAGGGCACGGGAGCCCGGTCTAAAATATAGCGAAAGACAACGATGGGAACATCGAATAGTGGTGGAAAGGCGATAAGAGTTGAAGGTCGACTGGTGAGCTGAAATGGCCTGTCGTCGGGAGTCGAGCATCAAAACATCGGCAAACGCGTGAGTCCCGCCATGCCACGTGACGGTGCATCATACATAGTGCCTGATATCGAAGGCATACACGTTCTGGTTTAGGCAGGAGAGGAAATCAATCAATCATACACCAGACACAATCACCGTTCATGGAAGTTGCAATGCGGAGTAGCTGCAAATAACCCCTGAGGCGTTTCTCTGGCCATTTTGACTTTTCTGGCTTGATTCTACGGTGTATCTATCTATTTTCCACTCCCCTTTCGATAAGCATCGCTAGTCCCGTCCAATTGAACCATGTTGTTACCGCTCATCCGAGAGCTGGCCTTAGACCAGGAACTGACGTGGGCGGAGTGTTTCTTCATGTAACAGTGATGGTCCCTTACTGTGCTCATGGGACTCACATGAGGATCACTGCACCGCCAGCTGTCCCTGTGCACAGTGCACAGATTTAGACTGTCAACCAGCCTCCAATATGTACCATACCGGACCGGGCAGTTTCACAATCGAGAGGTGACGGAGGAACCAGTCAATGTGCCGCGATAAAGAGGAGAGATGGCGTTCTTTTCCATCGGTCTTTGGAACCATTATCCAACGTTGACCACTTTATGACCCGGTCATGACATCATCTCAGAGTGCAAAGGGTAGCCGTACAGAGAGTTCGTAAATCCATTCTGGAACTCGGTAACAGAACAGCAAATAGCCGGAAGCTCGCTCGAAAGATCCGATGGGGAAAGTCCGGGGCGTTACTCAAGCATCGAGGGAGTTGGGAACTTTGCAGGTTTTCTGCATGGGAAAGGCGAAGGATCCCGGATGAGGGAGGAGAACCAAAGGGCCATAGCTGGGATGGGTGATGGAATGGTTCGAGTAGATCGTAAGTAGGATAGTCAACCATGGAGCCAACACCTACTTACTTCAGGTAGACTCGTGTATCGGAACCCCTTGCATTACGCCCACACCGTCTTGCAAGAGGGATGGGAAAACTGATCATTAATATCCAGTAGCTCATTAGCTAGATAGATCACTAACCTGTAGACAAGACAATACCTTGTAGTTAGTTAACGGCTGGCCAGGCTAACTAAAAGATAGTCCGAAACACCGGGTCCATCGTCACATGCGGGCCCTTTCCGCTTGGAAGGCGCGAGAAAAAGGCCAAAAACCAAGCAAAGCAAAGCAAAGCAAAGCAAAGCAAGCAAGCAACTCAGCACACGATCATTGCATCACCCGCTCCTCTCCTCTTTCTCCCTCTCCCTCTCTCTCTCTCTCTCTCTCTCTCCTTATCCTCCCGCCCATTCTCACCCCTCCGTCGCCAACTTTCTTAATCTTCCCTTTTCTTTCCTTCTTGCCTCGGTCGTTCTCTTCGTCTTCCCTTGTATTATTTAATTTCAACCCGCCTTGAAACTTCCCCTGAACCCGCTCTCTAGTCCCCGGCACTTTCCTCCTTATCTTTTCCTCCCGAAAATCCTCCAGACCTTCCGAAACGCACACACGACTTTCCACCATGGCTGACGTGAGGTATCCCGACACAAATGGCCACAGTAAGGTACGAGCTGTCGCCCGTTTTTGTCTTATGCTGTTCTGTGAGGACGCATTGAAGCTGATTTAGTCTCTGATCGCAGTTCCGAATCTCCCACGCACATGTTCCCAGTGAAGGTTACACGAACTGACCGTTACTCCCTCGCTTAGGCGCACTCGCAAAGGGTAAATAGCTGACTCCAGGCACACCTGCTTCGTGTTTACCGCTCGAAATTGGTGACTTCATGACCAATTGATCTGACATACACTCGATTTAGGCCCCATTGCCGAGAACATCAAGTCCGAGGCGTCCCGCACTGGTCAAGAATTCCGCGACTTGAGGAACACTAGCCCTTCATCTACCACTGCGACCGGTCAACCCTTGACCTGTACGTTATGACACAAATCAGCTTGCAGGCGCTCTCTGCTGACCCGGTCCAGACTACCACTCGCTGCTGTACAGCCTTTTGAGCGTATGTTGATCCTGGATGCCGCCAGGCGCGTCACCGTCTAATTGATTGTTATAGTGGGAGCAACCCCGAGCTACCGCCATCTCCTTCGCGAGTGTCGTCACATTCATCTTTGCCGCCCGTTACCTTCCTCTCCTCCGTTGGTTCTTCAAATTCATCTATGTGGTTCTGGGATGTAGGTTTAGTCGCAGGTCCCGCACAGGAACAACAACATATGCTGATCGCCGATTGTACTAGTCACCGCTATTGTCGAGGTCGGCGGCAGACTTGCTTTGTCACAGAGTGTCGTGAGCTCGTTCCGGCCTCGCAAGTACTACACCGTGCCCAAGGAGACTATCGAGGCTGTGTTGGAGGACCTTGAGCAGCTCATCGACTTTGTCCTCATTGAGTTCCAGCGTGTTCTGTTCGCCGAGAACATTGTCCACACCATTGCCGTACGTTTAGACAATTCAAAGTTCCTTGCGACTCGGGCCAATACTAAAACAATGTGCAGTCCTTCTTTGCCGCTTTCACCGCCTACTGGTTGATCAAGTTCCTTCCTTTCTGGGGACTGTCTTTGATTGCGGTCACCATCGCCTACATGGGACCCTTGGTCTACATCAACAACCGTGAAGTCATCGATGCCCACATTGAGCACGCCCAGGAAGTTGTCAACAGCCAGGCCCACCAGCTGAAGGATCTTGCTGAAGAACGCACTGCCCATGCCACGGGTGTTGTGAGGCAGTATGTTGGTGACTACAGCGCCAAGGCCCAGGGATACATGCGTCGCTCTGCAACCCCCGAGATGGCTCGGGCACCCGCCCCCGTTATCAAGAAGGAGCCTGAAGCCGAGCCCGAGATCAAGACGACTGACTTCCCGGAGGCACCCAAGGAGGAGCCCGTGGCCGCCCAGGAGCCCGTTGTGGAGACGATCGAACAGCCTGCTGAGCAGGTGAAGTCGGAGCCTCTTCTGGCAGCTTAGGGAACCGAGGCCTTTCATGCAGGATCGGCTATTGGTCGGGATTACTCGGATGATGGAGTTGTGGAAATTGCGGGGTAGTGGCAGGGGTGGTAAGAATTGGTAGCAGTGACATCCAAGTAGGATGGATTGGTTGGGTGTATGATGACTAACCGGGAGGATGCGTTTCGAGGGTTTGCGGACGATATTTGTATGTTTCTATGCTGGCTGCGAATTATGCTGCAACTTGTCGAATGTAATCACCGTATGACTTGATTTTCTGTCCGATTAAACTTTACCTCGGATTTAGTGCCAGTACTACGGAGTAGTGACGTAGGCAAGCTAGTCGGGAGTATTTCGATACAGACTAGCGTTTCTAGTCACGATATATATTGCGCAGTATGTACTTGGTATAAAGTCCCAACGCATCACCATGACAAAGTAGTTCAACTCCATATGACAACGCTCAATGTTTCCAGTGTAGTTTCGTACAGCCCTACGGAGTACAATTCTTATGTTTACGGGGCCTACCTAAACTAGCCTGAGCGGGAGCGGCAACGGGAACCAAAAAGACTACCACTAGTACTGATATAGCAGCTAGCCAACCCAAAAACACAAAAAAGAAATTTCTGTGCATCATCCGTGAATCGAACACGGGCCTCATCGATGGCAACGATGAATTCTACCACTAGACCAATGATGCTAGTTGATGGAAGAGGTGTACTTATATTAATATATAGCCCAACAAAGCCCACACTTGGTAAATAGTTCAAATCCCGAATGTCAACAATTAACTCACCTACCTAGTACCCCTGAAACCTTCTATTCGATCTTTTACTCCATCTTCAATGATATACTTCTGTGTCTATACATGCCAAGTACATATACAATACTTTTAGTCAAACCCTACTAAAAGCAGCAGTCAGGCCAAAAAGCCAAGTACTACTTAGTCTAGGTTATGCTCCCCGCACCCCGATATATTTATATTAGTCACAACAAGGCAACTACTACTACCTACGCAGACATGGATTGCATGCAGGACATGAATCAGCAAACTTCAATCAAATTTCAACCGCCAATACTTATATTATGATCATGCATACACGGCTACGCCACACTCATCCACTGCTTCAATTTACCCAGAAGTTATGTCACTCAAAGCAAGAGAAAAAAGGTACTAAGATGAAAAGGAAAAGAAAGAAAAGAAAAGAAGGGTTGACTGACTGACCTCAAAGGTAAGTAAATAAGTAGCGAACAATAATCCACAATACATAGTAGTAGTTTTAGTATTCTAGAGCAAATGCAGTGTAAAACCGGGATATACTTAAATCAAATATCGATTTCAAACCCCGCAAAATTCAATGATCTGAACCCCAGAAAAAGTGGAAGCAACATGGCTTAGCTGAAAAAGCTTTTGCCTCTGCACTACTAGCCAAGAAAAAAAAAACGAACATGACAGCCAAGTAATCAATATACCCGATAAATAAATAATTAAACGGCGTTCAACTGAAAGCGTATCTAGGGATGGATGGATGGATGGATGGATGGATGGATGTACACGCAATCAGGCAGTTAGCATTTTTTGAGATTGGAAGGAGAAGAGGCCAATGCACGATATCTATCTGCTCATCACCATCGCGTGTATATGTGTGTATATTATAGTCACAGTAGAGAAGAGTACCACGGAGTAAGAGCAGCTTCAAACCAAACTTGTTTCCAGTCCCATGAAACTGGGAACTGGAGGGGTTTGTGCGTTGCAAGTGTCAGTTGAAACAAGATTCTGGAGCAAGGCAGGTAAGATCTACCGAGATCTGAATGAAGGCCAAAGCACACGGAAAACACTGCAAGGCATCCCTTGCTTTTCGAAACGAAATCTGAAGGTTAAAGAGAGTTGGCAGGCTTGGTAACTCGGTGCCTTTTTTTCCCTCTTTCTCTCTGGAGGAGGTCGAGTTGGTATAAGAGGTGGGTATGTTTCCTCTTCTTTTCACATCATTCTGGGATCATGCGAATGGTCATTGTCTATACTACTGAGCTGTTTTCAGATTCAGGATTCTCCCTTCTGCGGGCTGGTTCGATTAGTCTTCTGTATATCGTTATGTACACCAACTTTTCGTTTCAAGTCTTCAACTTCATCCCCCTCCCCGTCCCCCTCATTATATATGTACCTGAAAAAATCGCAACCGAAAAAAGACGAAGAAGGGAAGACAAAGCATGTATCCTGGGGTTGATGGTGCTCCCGCCGCACTGGTGAAAATATTAAGTAAGTATTATGGTATATGAGTATGTCCCTTCTTTTAGGCCGTTCCTCCCAATAACCGCATTACATGAATGACGAGGACAAAAGAAACAAGGAAAGAAAGAAAGAGGAAGACACGACCGTCATCACGCCCTGCTAAAACCCCAACCGGACCCGAGAAACAAAGGAAACAAAGAAAACCCATAACAAAGGGAAAAGAAGTCTAATAATTAAAGTAGTATGGATGTGTGCAGCTCCCAAGATCTCCGGAAAGCCCCATAACAGGTAAGGACTGCTGTGCTTGGCTGTGTGGGTAATACTTCATTGAATAAGGATTGGCGTCCAAGGTTGTTGTCGCGGCTGCTGCTGCTGCCGCTGCTGGCTCCTGGTGGAACATGGCCCCTCCGGTGAGGTCGAGAGGATAGTCGCCCTCGCGGTGACGCTTTAGCGGCGCGAACGAGGCCGATGCGTCGGTATCCCATGCTGTAGGGATAGGAGGCTTGCAGGGGTCTGACGCCTTCGATGTGGGTGGCTTTGACGTGAGCGGGGATGTGGTGGCGGTGGACGGAAAGACGGATGTGTGTGATTCGAGATCAGGAATTTCCTTCCTATAGACGGGATTGCTTTCCTTGAGGGTCTGGGTGGGTGAGCCCAGAGTTTGGGAGTCGGTGAGCTCGGGGAGGTGGACGCGGGAAACGCAAATCACGGCGGAGCCATCTGCAGTTGCTAAGTATGAGACATGTCCAAAAGACCCAATAACCCAATAGTGGATGGGAGGCGCTTACCTGTTCGACCGTCTAGGTATCGTTCTTCCTCCTCTCGTACGTGGTAGATCTCATCGAGCACGGGGATACGTTCGACGGGAGCAATTTGGCGCCGTACAGACTGGTCGGCTTCCTTCAATTTCTCCACGCAGATAGCGTGACTTTCACGCAGCTCGCAGAGAATATGGACAAGCAGGCGGATACGCTCTACATCCAACGTTAGCGCAACTGATGGACGAAGCAGAGTGATGAAATACACACCCGCCTTCAGAAGATGATCTGGTTCACGGTGAGTAACACCCGCCGGCCACCAGGCTGGCTTGGTCAGCTCAGGGTCAAATTGCTGCGATGATCCGGATATGATCTTGCGTCCATTGTATGGATAGTTGACTTGTTTCCGGGGCTCCACGAGCTTGATGTATGCTTTGGCCAGGATGCGACAGTTGATCTGCTGCAGGCTGTCAAAAGCCTTCTCATAGTATCTGCGCAGAAGGCCGGTATTGCGCACGGGCAGCATGGACTTCTGGTGACAGGTGATGCTCATGGGAACGAGGCATTCATGGGATACCCGCTTCCTTTTGGACTGAGGAGGTTCTGTGGTGGAGTGGAACCTGAAGATGATCAGTGGTTGGGTCGCATTGAGATTGAGAAAGGGCGCAAGTACATTTGTTTAGCTGATAAATCGCTGGCGCTTGGAGATTCTGGGGAGAGTGGGCTTCTGCCTCTGATGTCTTCTGTTGTTGTGTTGGTGTCAACAAGGTATCCGTGCGAGACGTCGACAAGGAACCCTACCGAGCATTTTGGATGGATCACCTTTGCCCGACAGTGCCACCGCACGCAGAAAGTTTTCCGTCACGCTGGGAGAGAGGATCGTCTGGCAGTTGTTCGCGATGGATTGCGAGGCCTCGAAACGTAATTTGCCATTGTCGTCTATGTAGATGAGGGCGAAGTGCATACAAGCCAGCCCGTCTAATGGCGCATCCATGGACACGGGAGTGTGAGACTGGCACAGTCAGCTTGCGTTGCCATAACAATCGCCACAGCCATCAATCATACCATGGAAGCAGAAAACAAGAGATTTGAATGTGATGACTCTCAAGGGATCAAGGTATACTTTTCAGTGGGATGACCTGTAAGAGTTCGATCAGGCTTCTGGTCGCAGTCGCGCAGGAGACAGAGAAGAAGCGTGTACAGTTGAAAGAAGTGAGTCTCAGAAGCAAGGCACGAGAAGGAGCATTTTTAAAAGAACAGGACTGAGGCAAGAGGCAAAGACCAGCAATATTGCAAAGAGAATGGGGGGAGTGGCCAATAGATCCACTCGCCGTGTTAAGCTTACCGGATCGTCCTCAACCTGGGCTTCAGCTTCGTTTCGTTTCCGGATCCGCGACGCCCCTCATGCAATCTTATATGCGTGCGCGAATATATTTCCTGTCTCTATTAGAAATTATTAAACCGTTGGCTCGCCTCCAGGACCGCGTCCGAAGGGGAAGGAAAAAGCAACTCAAGTTCAGACTAGGCTATAGTACTTCCAGTACACCGTAATGATGGACCGTCGCAACCAGGTCAGTGGATCGGCCCAAGCTGTGTCACTAATGTGCGTGGCCCTATGTGGCACAGCAGCCGACGGGTCCTTATCCGCTCGCATGCATTTGGGCGTAGGAACTAATGCTATGCTGCGTCGTTGCTTCCAATCACCGAGCTCGAGAGAGAGGGTCAGGTTGAAGTCCGGTCCTGCTGGCAGTCTTGGAATAGAGAAAGTGGCTAGCTATCAGAGTGGATCTTTCAAGAGATTGTTTCGCCCTCCCGGTTGGTCATATCTCGAGATTATAGTCCCATTTCCCCAAGCTGGGGTTTGTTTAGTTGCTATGGAATAGGCTTTGTGGATGAATCTGTCTTGTGTACGGAGTAGCATGGACACTACCATTTCAGACAGTCGTACCGTCGTAGCAGGTTATGCCACCTGCTAGAAAGATTAGCAAGATCGCCTCGAGCCGAGGGTCCAATAGGTCCGCTGGCGCATTAATGGAGGCTGCAATACATACTCTATCTCGTTCGATAGCATGCGGATGTGCCATTTCGTCTGCCTACCTTTTCCCGTTATGGAAGACTTCGTGTCTTATTTTCTCCTATCTACGCGATTGCCTCTTCCAGATATTGCTTTATTCTACCGAACACCTTCCCCTTGCCTGATGCGTCGGGTGTCAGACAGAGAAAGGTGCAGTTTGTCCATCCATGGTTCGCTCTGAGATCCGACCTGGCTGGCCGGCGGGGCAGACGCTGTCACCAGATAGTAGCCAACACGCCAGGCACCATATCGGATTATCCCGAGGAGGACATTTGTCATGGTACCAGCAAAAGTCAATAGCGGATGGTCGAGTACCGTAGGCCCGGAGTGGCTGGAGGGCGGTTCGTTCTACGTGGACCACCGAATATCTCAAAGCGATGCACCGGACATGCGACGGCACCTCCCACTTCCGGTGTTCACCCATTTGTCAAAAGATTCCCAATGCGGGTTTCCCGATGTGTATACGGATGGAGTCGAGGATCATGAGTTGACCTAGCATTGACGGAAGTGCCAGTCCAGACAGGAAATTATGCGATACCTATTACATACTGGGGTCGGAAAACAGTTGCGAGGCTGCCGTGACCCATAGTGGCGACTATCGCTGTTGTACCGCATCATATTCGATGTTTGTTTTTTTCTCCATTTGGATATCCGGACAACACAACGCCATTGCTGGCCATCGTTCCTGCTACCCACATGGCAGATGTCAGGTAGTGACTTGGTCGAGTCTAGATCAAAGGCAGCCTTGCCACATTGCGGTACTTCGTGGCTATAATGAGCTTGCTGTTGGGATGCCCAAGCCAGTGTCCCGAAAACCTGGAGGGTAAAATTACAGCATTACCCTGGATTTCTTGGAAAAGAGTGCAGATGGAAAGAATCTAGAAAGAATCGAATGATTTTCATCAGAAAAAAGATAAAAAAAAGAAGAAAAAAGATAAAGACAAAGGTAAAGGGGAATAAATCATCAACAAAAAAGAACTAAACACTCACACAGTACTCCGTAGCTGGACCCTTATGGGGACGTGACGGAGGCGGTTGCCGCAGGCCCACCAAGGTCATTGGCCCGTTTGCCTTCGGATCATGTCTGATCGAACGATGGCTAAACCGATCCTGACGCGACGGATGGGAGCCCCGCCTCTGCCGAGACAAGGTTGTGACAGATCGCGGCCAAAGAACCCACATGTGTGTGTGGTCACTGGTCAGAAGCAACCATCGGCGAACAGGAAGATGCCTGAGCGTACTGGAAGCACCTAATTCGCGATAATCCCGCCAGAACCGAGGAAACCACCGCAGCATGCCTGGCCTGCAACCGAATGCCACAGAGGGCCATTCAAGATAAGCACCTTCTTAGAGATTCCCAAACCAGTTGATGAAGTAGTACGGCCCTATCCGCCTGTTCCAGGTGTCGTTGGGAGGGGGACGTACATCTGTTCGATGTATGATGTGTCGGCCGGCGAGACTGCAGAGGAGTGCATATTGCATATGATACGGTGACCTGTCACGGTGGCTGAACGCCCGACATGCATACCGGAGAGCTTCCGGAAGTAACGAGCAATTTATTAACCTACTGAGTACGGCCGAGGTTCCCTTCTGTCATGGTTTATAAATAAATAACATCGGCTCGACGAGGAAAACTTTGCTGCAGGTGGGACGGAGCCTTCATCCAAAACTATTGTTGGCGATGGCTGCGCCAGAGGGTAGATCATCGACAGATAGTAAGCTGCCAGTCGACTGACAGACAGGCTGCCTGATTGTTCACATGATTCATAGTGTGCGCTCCATCTCCAAAGATGCTGAAGGTTCGGGCCATGTCGGTCAAGTCTGTGCTTCTGCTAGGTTGGTGCTATAATCTATGACAGCTTGGCTATCGAACCTTCCGAGTCCTGGAGGTATATCAATTCCGTGCATCACTATCAGAATCGAGAGGAAGCCGAAAGTCAATAAGCTTCCTTACCCTGGTCAATAATGTTTGCAGCTCATCTTAATTGCATTGAGGTAATACGCCACGCCACGCCACGCCACGGCATGGATGCTGCCATATGTACTTGCCGACATGAATGGCACGAAGCGGAAGAAGTACCCGCGGATTGTTTTTCGTATATGAGGACTACTACTTAGTGAATTGTGGTGTTGGTGAGTAGGTATGGAGAGAACGAGCTTCTAATTTGTAATTCAAGTGATGGCTCAAGTTGAACTGGACATGATAGGGAAGAATTCCCCGATGTGGCAGGACAAGGCCTCGCAGAGGATAGGAGGTGGATTTTTTATGTTTAGTAGATAGCTGGAGGTTGCCCAGTCATGGCGACGCCCGCGTTTCTAGAAAGTTGCCAGTTCTGTGAAGGAGATCCACTCGGGGGTGCCTGTCGGGTGTCCCATAGTTCGTCCTGGGTTCGTCGTACGTTTGTTGAGTTCGGGTTGCTGCTGGGAAGGTATCGCTTTAAGAGGTCATCCCAGAGCAAATGTAGCGGTATGGATGCCGCGTATTGACTGCTTTGATAGGCTATAAGCTGAGTCTGTCTTTTAAGTAGCTGGATCTACCAACTTAGGACGGTTCATGCATGAAGAGCTTGGGAAACCTCGATCGAGGCCAATGGCCGATCGATGTTGGGGAAAGTGAGAGTATTAATGTAATTCAAGCATATTCACATCTTCGACGTGCTATCGAAACAAGCCAGTCAAATGAAGAGAGGTCCTTTATATTGTTCGGAGAGAAGAGTGAGTGGGTGATGGAAGTAAGCTCAATCAAGTTAAGCGGGAAGTCTACCTGCTATAGATGGAGGATGCCTCAGGTACCTGGCGTATACTGGGGTGTTGTGGTATGTTACCTTGATATTGAGTATGTAACAATACGTAATTTTTTGCTGAGAATATAATCATATATGCACAAAATATACTATAAATCAAGAAGTTAAACAATACGTTACATGTTATATACACGTATGATTACGACAACCACGATATTTGGACTTGCGGCCACCTCTTCCTTTTCCCCTTTCCTCTCTTCTTTCTCCTCTCGAGTCACTTCATACTCGGGGAGAAATTGCGTGTGATTCATTTCATCAAAATCTCTCTGGTTCAGGCTGTCCTGCATCGCGATCCACCTTTCCATTGTCAATTTCTGACCGCACTAGGTGCCTTTACTTTCTACTACGGTATCTACTAAGTAAGTACTACCGGAGTACATTCTCCCCCCATCCGTCCCCTGTGTTCTCTCTCACACACTCTCTCTCCTCCACTCCACCGCCCGGACGAATCCCATCCAGTGCATTAGTCCGTCCGCCCCAAGGCTGATCGCAACTCGACGGACCAGCAAATCTCTTTCCTTCCTTTCCGTCCGCTCACTTGATACGACTTGACTCAACAACTGCGGTCACAACTGAGGATTCTGACTTGTGACTAACGGATTTACTTTTGCCAGAGGTTACACTAACCCACCCTGACTAAGTTGTCGCTTTCAGGGTCTGTCCTTCCCATCTGCCGGCCCTTCTATTATCCCACACCCCCCTTCTTGAGACTCTTGTGGCTGTCGTGTCCCCATCGGCCAATCACCGCCCCTCTGTTTCCAGTTTAATTTTATTATTTTGGCCCTTTCATATTACCCTTTTCTATCTCGTCGTGGATCGTTCCAGAAAAGAATATTCTACGGAATTAAGCAGCGCAATCGCCAGGACACTAAGTCGTTAGAGGAATTGGCTTAGTGTCTCATCCCGCCCATCCCTGGATTCCGGCGAGTCAGAGTGTGCGACCGACATTGACTGTCGCTGCTGCGGACCTGATCCGTGGAAGTTTTTAATTTAACCAGAAACATTAATACCAAAAGAAAAAAAAGAAGGGAAAAAATTTAGAGGAGGAAGAGAAAGGGAAAAAGAATTAAAAAATAACGAAAAAAAAAGAGAAGAAAGCTTGTGGCCTGGCCCAACCATTGATTGACCTTCCTCTTTGCTCTTATCGACCGACATGGACCCCAACGTTCCCGGACTCCCTTCTGCGATGCAGCAGACCGCGGGTTTTCCTGTCACTCCCCAAAATCCACAGCAGTTCCCCTACTATCCGAATGCCATTCCCCCGTTTCCCCAATCCAAAGCTGTCTCTCATCCTCCACAGCAGCAACACCAGCATACTCCTTTCGGTGCCGTGCCCATGCAAGCCGGTCCTAGTGGAGCAATGATGCCGTCCGGGTTCCCCCAGCAGTCATCCGGTACGTCGGGATCTTTCCTTTAACTCCCCCCTGGCCTGTTATCTCCAAGCTCTTTTTCTCTGTCACTACTGTTTCGCTACTCCATGTAATTCTTTGATCTTCTTGAGGCCTGTCATTGCTTCCCCACCTTTTGCCCCTTTGATCTACACACGGCTGCTCCATGGCGCCGGGTTTCTTTTCCCATACTGAATCTACTGGACCTTGCCTGGTCTAGTAGTTCAAGTACGTGTATGTGCTAATGGCCTGACGCGTATCCACTATTGCGCTACGATTGCCCGTCATCCTCTTCCTTAATGTGTTGTTGTTCGTTGTTTCCTTTTCCCTCCTGGCCAAAGTGCGCAGGCGACGTTGGCCGCAAGGACTAGCCGCTAACCATCCGAATGGACTAGTAGGACCCCACGCCAACTTCTCTGCACCATTTGCCCAGCCACCTGTGCCAGCAACGTCTATGAGCCAGTATCTCCCTCCCCAGGCGACTGCGACATCGACTCTTCCCGCGACTACAGCGCAATCCTTTCCGCCCAACATGGCTTCGGTACCGGCGACTAACATGATGCCCGCGCAACAGCAACAGCAACGGGCAGCGCCCCAGCAGAACCCATTGTCAAGCTCCGCCCAACCTGCTCCTCAGTCACCTGCAACGACCGCGCGCGAGAAGGCGCGTGTGTCTACGCTGTTGGACATAAACTCGATGTTGCTGCAAGAAGTCATGAATCTTCAGGCGGCTGGCAAGGCTGGTGCGCCTTCGCAAGGAGCGTCAGAGTCGAACCCGTCGCCTGGTTCAGATCAGACCTCGGATAAGCCCACCCAGCGGCCAAGCGCAGAATATCTCGAATGTATGCGTCGGTTACAAGCCAACTTAGGGTACCTTGCAACCATTGCCGACCGGGCTAAGAAATCAGGGGGAGTTCCTCCTGCCGCACCGGCGATCATGTCACCGCCTCCAAACATGCCTTCAATGAATGAGATCTACAACAAACTCAACGAGCTCTTCCCTCGGGCCGCGCAAGGTGGTATAGGGACACCCCAGCAGAGCCCACAATCATTGCATGGCAATGGCCGGCCCAGTCCTTCTCCAGCTGTTGAACACGTTGTTTGAAGAGGTCATATCGACAACAAAACATGATGTGTTGCGCGTAGTGCGAGCTCTACGGGGAGCTGAGCGTACTGGCTCAAGGTAGAGAGCAATCGACCGTCGCTCCTGCATCCCGCCTATACGCCCATAGTTGCATGAGGCCCCTGCCCTGACCGGCTGTTCACTTAAGTCAAGCCTCGAGTTACGATCCGACGAGCCTTCGAATGGGCATCGCGCGCGTCTATATTGCGCCACAAACTCTTCTCTCAATGATGAGCCATCAGATGAAAGCCCACAGTCCAACTCAAGGCAGCTCTCTATTTGAAGAAAGAGGTACTTAATATACTGGGTACTTCTAATTTAGGATCGTGAAGCGTTGCAAGATACACAAACAGTGTTGGCGACCAAATGGGACGAACATGTGAACATTAGCACCAGAAGTGGATGGTAGCTACAAACGATGGGATGCGGAGGTCCGAGTGTACGATAGAGTCTGGGGATATAGAATCATATATAATAGAGATATATATAGTTACTGCACGGTACTGCATTGCTATTGTAGAAAACTTGTTTATGGAGTAGGATCGCATCATGGATGAATTGCTGGCCTGAATGATCAGGTCAGAAGACGCCGCAGCTCCGCCGGGCCAGGGCCAATCAGAGGGCGTCAATCGAGGTGTCCGCCCGGTTCCCTTTTCAGTTCTGTCTGCCACTGCAGCTCGCCTGACTTCAGTTCCTTTTCTCCTCCTTCCTCACGGTCCTCGTCATCCGCCCCTCTCTGTTGCAGTCTCTCTTGTTAGGGGGTCTTGTGAATGTCTTGCGTCTGGCTCCACATCCACAGAAGGAGCCTACTGTCTGTCGCTACGAACAATTCTGTTGCGAGGGCCGCTGCCTCTACCTCCGCCGCGCCGCCGCCGCCGTCATCGCCGCCGTCTCGTTCTAATACTTATTCGCCTCTTCATCGCTCTATCGCCAATCCCATCGGATTCACCCTGTCGCCTGCGAGGTCACTAGTTACTCGCAATCCTAGATTTTCTGCCTATTGGCGCTCTAGTCGACACTTTTTTTTGTGCTCGGCCGCTGCAGCGCCCGGTGTCACCACGAGCATCTGCCCTGGTCAGGCGCCCATCCGCTCTCTCAGCTCGCTCATTATACACTCTACGAGACCCAGTGCTCTACGTTCTTGTGCAGACCCGATGGATTTGAACGGAGATGCAGGCGCCAAGCGCAAGCGCAGCTCTATCACCACCCCCGCTGAACGGCCTGTAAAGCACCTTCGCCCCGAATCGAGCGCATTGACACCTGGGGATTCAACTCCCGCCAATGGGACGGTATATGATGTGGAGGATGATGAAGATGCGGGTCGTCTGCTGCCTGTAGGGCCTGCTCAGGCTGATTCGCCGGAATGGCAAGCTACCATAGAGGAGGTTGTGAAGAGCGTTGTATCTATCCACTTCTGTCAGACCTGCTCCTTTGACACGGAGCTGTCTATGAGTAGTCAGGCTACCGGGTTTGTGGTGGATGCAGAGAATGGATACATATTGACAAATCGACACGTGGTTTGCCCGGGACCTTTCTGGGGATACTGCATCTTTGATAA
The DNA here is from genome assembly GCF_003184755.1 of Aspergillus piperis CBS 112811. Taxonomy (NCBI): domain Eukaryota; kingdom Fungi; phylum Ascomycota; class Eurotiomycetes; order Eurotiales; family Aspergillaceae; genus Aspergillus; species Aspergillus piperis. The sequence continues at coordinate 45,938 of NW_020291604.1, forward strand.
CCATGAGGAAGTAAGTTGTGCTCTCTCCGCATGTAGATCTTTCTTGGGACAGGAATGCTGATTCGTATTGGTTACGTTAGTGCGACGTCCGTCCCGTGTATCGGGACCCAGTACACGACTTTGGAATTCTAAAGTTCGATCCGAAGGCTATTCGATATATGAAACTGAGGGAGCTGAAACTGCAGCCGGATGCAGCTAAAGTGGGATCTGAAATTCGCGTCGTTGGTAATGACGCAGGAGAAAAATTGAGTATTCTGTCTGGTGTCATTAGTCGACTGGATAGAAACGCGCCCGAATACGGCGATGGCTACAGTGACTTTAATACGAATTATATCCAGGCTGCAGCAGCAGCTAGCGGTGGAAGTTCCGGCAGTCCTGTAGTCAACATTGATGGTCATGCGATTGCTCTGCAGGCCGGTGGTCGTGCAGACGGTGCAGCGACGGATTACTTCCTCCCTCTGGACCGACCTCTACGCGCACTGGAATGCATCCGTCGCGGAGAGCCTGTCACGCGTGGAACGATTCAGACGCAGTGGATCCTGAAGCCATTCGATGAGTGTCGTCGGTTGGGCTTGACGCCCGAGTGGGAGGCGACCGTGCGTAAAGCAGCGCCCACGGAAACCAGCATGCTGGTGGCCGAGATCATTCTGCCTGAAGGCCCGGCGGACGGAAAGCTCGAAGAAGGAGACGTGCTTCTGCAGGTCAACGGGGAGCTTCTCACCCAATTCATCCGGTTGGATGACATCCTGGACTCGAGTGTTGGGCAGACGGTGCATCTGCTCGTTCAAAGAGGCGGTCAGAATGTGGAGATTGAGTGCCAGGTTGGCGACCTGCATGCCATCACGCCCGACCGGTTTGTGACGGTGGCTGGAGGCACGTTCCATAACCTGTCTTACCAGCAGTCGCGGCTGTATGCCATCGCTACTCGCGGTGTTTACGTCTGCGAGGCTGCAGGCTCCTTCAAGCTGGAAAACACCCTCTCAGGATGGATCATCGACTCGGTGGACAAGCGACCCACTCGCAATCTCGATGAGTTCGTGGAAGTGATGCGAACAATCCCCGATCGTTCGCGCGTGGTGATCTCGTATCGGCATATTCGCGATCTCCACACCCGCGGCACCAGCATCGTCTATATCGATCGACACTGGCACCCGAAGATGCGACTGGCTGTGCGCAACGACAACTCCGGTCTGTGGGACTTTTCGGACCTCGCGGATCCTATCCCAGCTCTTCCTCCGGTTCCGAGGAAAGCCGACTTTATCCAACTCGACGGTGTAAGCCAGCCTGCTGCGGCTGACATTGTGCGCAGCTTCGTACGGGTATCCTGTACGATGCCCCTGAAGCTGGACGGCTACCCCCAGGCCAAGAAGACTGGATTCGGATTGGTCGTCGATGCAGACAAGGGTTTGGTGGTTGTGTCGCGAGCGATCGTGCCGTATGACCTCTGCGACATCAACATCACGGTGGCCGACTCCATCATCGTGAACGCTAAAGTAGTTTTCCTGCACCCGCTTCAGAACTACAGCATCATCCAGTACGACCCAAGCCTGGTGCAGGCACCTGTTCAGAGTGCCAAACTCAGCACCGACTACATCAAGCAGGGACAGGACACGATCTTCGTCGGATTCAATCAGAACTTCCGGATTGTTGTGGCCAAGACCGCCGTAACCGACATCACCACTGTTTCTATTCCAGCCAATGCCTCCGCACCGCGCTACCGTGCGATCAATTTGGACGCCATCACTGTGGACACCGGGCTCAGCGGGCAGTGTTCCAACGGTGTCCTGATTGGCGAGGACGGAGTTGTGCAGGCATTGTGGTTGAACTACCTGGGAGAACGCACGTCCAATTCGCATAAAGATGTGGAATACCATCTAGGATTTGCGACCCCATCTCTTCTCCCTGTCCTGTCAAAGGTGCAGCAGGGAGAGATGCCTAAATTGCGGATTCTGAACATGGAGAGCTACGTGGTTCAAATGAGTCAAGCTCGCATCATGGGCGTGTCGGAGGAATGGATCGAGAAGGTGACGCAAGCTAACCCATCGCGGCATCAGCTCTTCATGGTGCGCAAGGTCGATTGTCCACCGCCTGGATTCAACTCGGCGGCCGACACGTTCGAGGAGGGTGATATCATCCTGACCTTGGACGGACAGCTGATCACCCGCGTCTCCGAGTTGGATATCATGTACGAAAAGGATACGCTGGAAGCACTGATTGTCCGAAACGGACAAGAAATGCGGATCCAGGTGCCGACTGTCCCAACGGAGGACCTAGAGACTGACCGTGCCGTCGTGTTCTGTGGTGCTGTGTTGCAGAAACCACACCATGCGGTCCGTCAGCAGATTTCCAAGCTGCACAGCGAAGTCTACGTCAGCGCAAGAGTATGCTCCCCTCCCCCCGGCCTTTTGCCACTGCCACCTAGGTAACTAACCATCCATTTTACAGAGTCGCGGATCCCCCTCCTACCAATACGGCCTAGCACCAACCAACTTCATCACCGCCGTGAACGGTGTCCCCACCCCGAACCTGGACCGCTTCTCCGAAGAAGTGAGCAAAATCCCCGACAACACATATTTCCGCCTTCGCGCGGTGACATTTGACAATGTGCCGTGGGTAGTGACCATGAAGAAGAACGATCATTACGTATGTCACAATCCCCCCCCTATCTTTTTCTCTACCAAATCTCGAAAAAGGTGGTAAACTAACACATCTATCACCAGTTCCCCATGTCCGAGTACATCAAAGACCAGTCCCAGCCTTCCGGCTGGCGGACCGTGTCTCATGACAAGGATAAATATAAAGACGGCATTGCGCCGGATGCTGCGAACTTGAACCCGGATGCTATGGACGAAGGGTTTGATGGAGTCAGTGATATCGAGCCGGATCTGGAGTGAGTGCAGGGCGGGACTGTATAGTATTCTGTGATGAGCATGGCCGTGTTAGATGTGTATACCAGAGACATGGCTTTTAGAAAACGTAAAAAGAAAGTGAAAAATGGGAAAATGATAGACATTACGCCACATTAAGTGTATTACTTGACAACCTAAGCTAAGAGAATTGATAAACAGATGGCACTACGAAAATACAACAGATCTCTGTGAAGAAAGAAGAAAAAACCATCCATACTGAAAAGGTTTGATTTAGTTAGATTAGATTGATTGATTGGACGGGAAATCCATATCCCTTCTAACAATAAGCGCTAAAGGTTACTCAACCTCATCTCCGAGAAAATAGTATATCTGAATGCTGATTGCACTTCCCCTTCTTTAAAAGCACCTGCTCACGACTGTGTTCGAGTATATATGAGCATGAGCTTGCTATGTCCGTGCCCGTGCGATTCAGTCAAAGGCGTTATCATTATCCGGGACGGTCTTCATTGTGTTTGACGATGACGAAGATGGATGAAATGAATCATCACAAAGAGGCAGACAGGCCTTTGGGGGATAGGAAGGTAACGAGACGAGAACAACCATTTAACCAAAAAAAAGACTCATAAATGCACCCTCACAGATACGAAAACACACAGTATCCAAATGAGATAAGAAGTGTCAAGAATCTAACAGACAATGATATCTCTTCCAAAGGGATCCACAACCTGTGAAATCGCTTCATACCCGATCATATTCCTATGCCGCTTAACCGCAGCAACGCACAACTCCAACGCCGTAAGATCCGCACACCGTGAGGTCGCGATCTCAGGACTAGGCAGCAAACCCCCAACAACCGCCGCCACCGTCTCCGTCTTAGCTGTCATCTCGTAACCGCACATTTCCACCTCTAGAAGAACTAGCCCCTCCAACTGCCCCAGCTCGGACAGCACATCCTCCCACGTCCCAGCAGCTAACGATACTCCACGGAATGCTACATGTCGTAGGGTCTTATTGAAGTGTCTTAGCCCGCGCAGCCTCTTCGCACTCACCGAGACATTCTCGAGAGTGAAAGACCGCAACGGCGCATCTGGATGGATGAGAGATGGACATGACTTGGCAGCCATGGTTCTGCCGTCGATTTGGCCAGATAGCTCGACGGAGACAAGACGTCGGGCGTGTCTCAGAAGGCTGAAGATCGCGGTTGGCTCGCGCTCGACGAGAGACGATGCTGAGGAGGTGTATGAGAGTTGGATGTGGCGGAGGCGGGCTATCACGGGGTGAGGGATATGCTGTGCTGTGGCTGGATATAGGGTATCGTTGTCACCGTCGTAGAATTGGGGTGAGTTATGTTGGAAGTCGATTTCTTGGAGGGAGGGAGGGGCGTGGGTAGTATTCAAACAGTGGACGAGGAGGTTGGCGAAGTGGCGGGAGAGGTTCTCTTGGTCTGGGGTGCCGTTCTTTATTGTTTGGTATTCCAGGCGGCGGAGGCGGACGAGGCCGGGGAGGGAGGTGGAGAGAAGGTTGATCCATTGTTGGATGATGTCGGGATTGGTTAGGATGTGGTCCCAGGGAGGACGACATTCGATGATTAAGGTGCGTATATATCGACCGAGGTTGCTTTGGTGGAGGACGTTCAGGTCGGAAAAGGGACTGTTATTTGTGCTGTCTTTGATGTAGACAGTGCAGGTAGTGAAGAGGGCACGAGAGGCAGCAGCACAGAATGACCGGCTCACCTGGCGAAGGTCCTGAGGTGCCCCTTGCCATGGTATTTGGAGTTGGCTGTGGCGTAATCGGCAATCTGAAGCTAACGGTTACGATCTGAGTGGGAAGAAGCTGCTGTACTAGAACTTACCCTCTCTTGAATCTCCAAGGGGAGGTGGATGGATGTCTGTGGCGTATGGGCAGACATTTTATATAAAGATAGGGCAGGGAGTTGGTATAATAATATACTGATGATAGGTCTGGGATGGGAGTTCGCAGAGTCAGGGGAGAAGATGGAAGCCCCAGGTTAGAAAGCGGGCGCTGATATATAGCCCCCCAGGAGTATGCGTATCATGGTGAGGCAGTGACATGGATAATTTAGGGAACCTGGAACGTAACGATGCGATGTCTGACTCACCCACTTAATGTTTTTCTGTTTTGTTGACGAGATGATGATGATGATGCGGACCCGTATTGGGTGCCGGTTTGTACCTCATAGTGACTGGCAGTAGTTGCATTAATGTCGGGGTTATGCTGGCGGCGAATTGGATTTCAAGACATGCTGTGCATAGCAGAGAACTATGATTGGATCTGTGAAGGTATGTTTCAAAACCATGTATGTCTATAGTATATAGTAGGTTGGGACATGTCTCTGTTTCTGTCCCCCCAATGATGTGATAGATGGTGTTTGTGTCTACTGGTTAGCGCGCCGGTATAGTGTGATGTCTGGTGAAAGAACAGTCCATATTGGCTCCAAAGCAATAACCACTGAAGTAGTAATATGACTGAGAAGGAAATAAGCAGGTGTTGAATTCTCAGAGGGTGGTCTGTGGGGTACCCAGAAAGAAGTCAACAGCCGAACGCAGTATGTGACTCAGAAAGGCTTGTTTCGAGCAACCGCTCCAAAAATAACTGATAAGAACATTCGGTTCAGTTCAATAGAGTATATCAGGTAAGTTTCAAACAAACTTTGCTGCTGGAACGGTATCTTAAGTGGGGGAAATGAAAGAGTTCATGTTAGTACCATAAAGCAGGACAGTAAACAAAGAATGGCCAGTGTAGCTGCGAATTTGACAGTTGGATATAATGCGTCCGTTGTAGGAAGTGCGTTCATAGTCTAGGCGTCATCATAGGATGTTATATACAACGGCTATCAGCCGCAAAACCTCAGTGGGTATATAATGGAAGAGCCGGTCCAGGCGGCATGTATACATGCTCAACTTTGGGCTCGACTCGAGAATGTCGCGGGACTGATCGCAACATAGGCGAATGGACGGCCGTCCATTCAGATGGCCCTGGCATAACCCAGCGGCTTCCGACATCTGCAATAGACTCAAATAACTGATTGCTTTCAAGCCTCCTTGCGCGCCTTCATCTCAGCAATGAACTTGGCGCTCTTGCTGGTCGGTACAATGTAGATCTTCACCAACTCATCCACAACCTCAACCTTACCACCACTAAGGATCTGTACCAATGGCACCTTCTTGCCAGCGCGGATCAAACCACCGGTAACCGTCTCCATGAAGCACTCCACCGTATTGATCTTGTACTCTCCCTTCTGATCCCACGGCAACGGGAAGATGTAGTCGAGATGATCCTCGATAGAATGCATTTCGGAGAACGCCTTGATGAAATCCGTCTGCGCATCCATGTGGTACAGGAACACGGCCGGGAACTCAAGCGTACTTTCCGGCGACAACGGATCGGGCGAAAGTCTGATGCCCACGTCCTCCATCTCAGGAGGCTGATCCGTCTTGCGAGTACGGATCTGGCGCGCCTTCAGCGCAACGCTAAGCAGCGTCTTCTCCTTACGCGTGCGCTCATCCTCGGCCTTCTTTCTCGCCGCGATGCGCTCAAGCACAGCCTTGCGCTCGCCGATCTTCCCAGCAACCATCTGAAGAGCCTTGTTGTTCGGATCCAGCTTCAATCCCCGAGACGCCACATCCTCCGCCTCGACAATCTTATCCAGCGAAAACAGAGCCATGGCGGACCGATAGTACGCTTTCACGTTCTTTGGGTTCAGCTTCAGCACGGCTGCGCAGTCGAGGGTCGTAGATCGGTAGTTTTCTATCCACATTAGCAGCCTCGCTCCATACTTCAGGACACGACAAAACAAAACACCTACTCAGTTCCAGGTGGCACAGCGCGCGATTAATATAGCACGCCTCCTCGACCTCCCTCCGCAACCGGGCCTCCTCCTTCTCATCCTCAGGCTTATCCCACTTATCCTCCTTGGCCAGCAAGACCGCAATACCCTTGGAGTAATGCTCCTTCGCATCAGCCCAGCGCTTCTCGCGAGCAGCTTCGTTTCCTTGTTCACGGAAGTTCTGCGCGACATCGCCGCGGGTACCCTCGTTCTGGAGCGCGCGGATCGCATCAAGGAAAGGGTTTTCGCCGTCTACCCACATACATACCCCGTTAGCCTATCATCCAGCCAATGTAATTTCCAGAACTGAAATCAAGGAGGGAAAACTGACTCTCATCATACGCCTTGTTGATATCCGTCATGAACAGCGGCGTGCGGTTCAGGATATCCGCCAGCTCGTCTGTCGTGTGCGTGCTCACGGCCTCCATGGCAGGCGGCATTTGAGGCGCCATGGGGTCCGCGCCCGCATTCAGGTCTTTGAGGCGCTCTTCCTTGATGGGGATGGGGAGCTCTTCCGGGGGAGGTGGGGTGAATTCATCTTTGGCTTCGGTCGCGGGGGGTTGTTGGGGCTGCTTGTTGACTTCGAGCGACTCATCGTAGTCGTCGGGAAGTTCTTCTATTTGGCCCATTTTGGTTCAATGTGAGGTTATGAACCTGAGAAGGAGATGTGTTCTGTTTTGGGATGAGGGGGAATGGAGATGATCGTCATGGAAAAGAGGAATTTGCTGTTATCGGAGATGCAAATGATGCAAACTGGTGGGGAGGGGTTAGCCCTTATCTTATCTGTTGATGGATCAGGTATGGTTGATGGATGTGGTCGTTCCCGATGGGTGGGATTGTAGTTGTCAGGTAGCAATAATGTGTATTCCTCTCTTCTTTCACTGTAGATAAGTCCCTGCTGGTATGTCGGAGATTGGCGAAGGGCATTGCAGTGTACGGCAGATGCCGTCAATTCTAGATTATCTGGACACGGACCCTACAAAGAGGATGGTTCATCTAGACAAGACCCTGCACAATGAATGAAGAGTGGCTACTAGATCCAAGACACAGTAGACTAAAAATGATCAGGTGCAGTTGATGCTAGCTGGTCGCGAAATCCTCCTTTTTCAGATTTGGTATCGCTGGGGAGAACACCTGGCCTGGAGGGAAAGTTGCGACTTGGGACGGGTTATGTAAGGGGAAGTAGAGAGGGACAGGTGAACGAAAGCAATGAAACAATAGACGAGTCCTCCATCTAATTCTCTTTCAACTCATTGAGATTCACAATTTTATTCACTTCACAATACATTACTTACGGAAGCCACCGACACAGCCATCCCCATTCACTAACAGCTTCAATGAAGTCTCATTTGTCTTTCACATGTGTAACTTTAACCATGTCATTTGATCTCTACCATTACTCTGATGGGAATATCAGTCGAAGTTCACCGTATATAGTGTATAGCAATGATTATAAAAGGTACCTCCGTGTCACCCTCAAGTACCTGCTACTCCTTAGTAGTGAGCACATTATTACCACTCAAAACCCTAATATCACATCTCTCTGATTCCCTTGTTTCTATTGCGATACCTAGTATATCCTTGCGTTATATTAGGCTATCCAATACCGCATTCACATCATCCGTCCCAGTTCTGTATCTGGACAGCCACATACACGACTGTGGCATTCACTCATGTCTCGCAATTTCCACCCCGTCAACGCCAACTCGCCCTCCACCACTACTCTTACCTCCGACCACGACATTGATCCTTCTCTTGAAGACAACAGCAACAATAATACCATCATCCAACCCTATCTCTTTGACCAAGGCGTGTCTACCAATACCAGCTTCAACAGCAACGATCAAACCCTCGTGGATAACTGCTCGAACATTGAGGTCTCACAGCTTGTCACTGAGGCAAACCGCTTCTGGGGCAATTGCTCAACGACCATCCCCAGCATTGAGACAGGCCCATCAGTTGCAGAATACCGAACCACATACATGATGGGTAACTATGACCATGGCTATGGTGATCAAAACATGCACGAAACATCCGTGCCATACGGTCCGTGCGACCACTACCAGGTGGCCGGGACAGGAATGGACATGGGAATGAGAATGACCGGCATGAAAGGAGAGGACGAGGATGACATGTACAATGCCAACCAAGCTTCTATGCTTGCCGCGCTGGGTATGACCCACCTCGATGAGGGAGGATCTCATGCAGTGGATGATGACGCCAAAACTTCGTCGTCGGCTACAGTTGACGATGATCCTGAGTGGAAGGAGTGGAAGAAGTGGAATGAGACGGACGCGAATGGGGGAGTTAGATTACCCTCGGAAGAAAGGATGGACCAAGCAGGTGTTGCTACTTGGGTGGATATGGGCCCTGAGGAGAGAAAGACAAACGAGGGATTCATGTCCTCGAGGGAGAAGATGGATCAAGCAGGCGTTGCTGCTTGGTTGGATATGAACCGTGAGGAGGACCATGGGGTCTTCCAACATGAAGATGAAGATGACGAAGACGAAGACGATACCACATCTTACGGATCCGACGACGACATGATGGAAATGGGGGAAGAGACGGAGTATTATGAGGAGGAAGAGGAAGTTGTCAACGTGGTCGAGGGCCCTTCAAGACAGGTTCTTATCAGTTCACAGACAGGAGCTGTTGCCGAGTACGATACAGCAAGCTTTGGATGTGACTTTGAGGTAGAGGAAGAAGAAAAAGAAGAAGAGCAACACAACGAAGAAAGATGGGGTGGAGACGGACAACCTCGCCCATCCCCCTTTCCTTGCTTCTACGACGCTCGATCGGGGCTTATCATCGAGCTTTCCTCATCCGAAAGTGACGCCGAAGAGACCATGTCAGATCCCTCTTCCGACAATGATATCGAAGAGACCATGTCAGACCCATCTTCCTCATCCACCTCTTCCTCCTCATCACCAACCTCAGAAAACCCCCAAGCATACGCCCTCCCCTGGCCCACCTCACCGTCCAACCTCAGCACTAGCACTACCACCAGCAGCACCAGCGCCATCATCACAACCCGTTCGACCCTCATCATCCACGCCCTTCACCCTCCTCGCCGACCTGCACACCCACCTCAGCAGCGCCCCAAACCACCGCGCCACGCATCTCCGCAACCTAGCCAACGAAATATCCAACACGATGTACTTCGTCAACAGCCGGACAATCTCCGGGGACTTCAGCGCGGAGGACGCAGCGCCCGTAGACCGGGTAATGCGGATCGTGCGCGAAGGGGAGTTGAAGATGCGGTACCAGGAGCGATATGAGCGGCAGAAGGGGAAACTGGTGAAGCGGGAGAGGAGGGTTGCAGAGCGGGAAGACCGCGTGAGTAAGAGGGAGGAGATGGTGAGTCGGCGGGAGATGGGGGTTGCGGGGTGGTGGAAGGTATGGAGGGAGAGGGGGAGGGAGGTGTGGGAGGGGGTGGAAGGGGAGATGGATGGGGGAATTGGGGATGGGGTTAGGAGGAATGCGATGGATACGTTGCAGAGGACGGTGAGGGTTACGAGGGAGGTCGTGAGGAGGATGGATAGGTTGATTGATGAGAGTGAGATTGATGTTGATGGCGATTGTGATGTTGAGGGGGGAGTTGAGTTGTGAGGTTGGGAAGTAATTGCCAGATTGATTGATTTATGGTTATAAGAGTGAATTTATGTTGGGTATTATTGGTGTTATGGCTCAATCTATCTATATACTCTCGTCTATCGATCTAGATTAGATTGATTAAGAATGACGATGACGACATTTTCGGAAGTACTTTCATCAACGAAGAAGAAGTAGTGCCGCGGCGAATTTAACAGGACAACTCACTGCTCAATCACTAAATCCTAAGCTAACTATGCAACATACGTCTACGCATACATACTAAACTAGTAAACTAGTAATAGCTGTAGTGTAACCCCCCACAAAGGTCATCAGCCATCTCAGCCGTAATAAAAAGCATATCAAGTATCAAGCCACCGAGATAACACAACCACCGAAATCCGAGACTAAAGACGACCAACAAAGAGATAATAGGGTCAGATACCCACCTCCCTACTGTGTAAGCGCCAGGGGCAAAGTCCGATAACCGGTGTTGGTACTCCGTAGAAACTTCTTCGAAAGACCGTTGCCGTCCCCACTTATTCCCACTTTTTTTTCTCTTTCCCACGTTGTAACTTTTCTTTCCCACCCGAGGTGACATCAGCTCAACGGTCAACCTTAATCCTGATTCTTGTTCAGGAAGACCTTCCCAAATCACTCTGGGAAGCCCCTGGGGTGAACTTTACTGATTCTTCATGCATAGTGGCTGACGGCATACACTTCAACGGCCCGTCCTAAACAGCTGCTAATAAGCTTCCCGACGACGATCATCATTATGACAGATACAACCGCCGAAATGGCCTCCTCAGACAGTACACTCGAAGGCACACTTTCGCGATCAGAATCCATCCGCTCGGCCGTTCAGACCTTCTCGCCTCTTCATGAGCTCGTCTTCGTCTTTGTGGTCTGCATGTCGCAGTTCATGACGCAGGCCGCGCTCGGAAACACCCTCGCCCCACTTGAGATCATCAGCGACAGCTTCGGCATCACCAACCCTGGTATTTCCAGTTGGCTAATCGCTGGGTACTCCCTAACTGTCGGCACTTTCATTCTATTCTTCGGCCGCTGTGGCGATATTTTCGGATACCGTATCTTGTATGTCACCGGGTGGATCTGGTTCGCGATCTGGTCCCTGGTGGCGGGGGTGAGTGTGTATTCGAACTACATCCTGTTCATTTTTGCGCGTACCTTGCAAGGCATCGGGCCTGCGATGCTCCTTCCTAATGGCCTGGCCCTGCTGGGTGCGACGTACCGACCGGGAAAGAAGAAGTATATGGTCTTCTCGCTCTTCGGGGCTACCGCGCCAAACGGCGCCGTTTTGGGAGCCATCTTTGCGTCGCTGTTTTCCCAGCTCGCTTGGTGGCCGTGGACTTTCTGGGCCATGGCGATCTATTGCTTTGTGTTGGCGATCATGTCCCTCCTTGCGATTCCTCCTTCCCCGTCAGTCGCGCAGGGTATGTCGCTTGCGCAGCTGATGTCTGAACTAGACGTGGCCGGGGCATTCTTCGGAGTTGCAGGCTTGGTCCTGATCAACATCGCGTGGAACCAGGCACCCGTGGTAGGATGGCAGGAGGCATATGTATACGTCCTGCTAATCATCGGAGCCCTGATTCTAGCCATGTTCTTCGTCTGGGAGATCAAGTACGCGGCCAAGCCACTCATCCCTTTCCACGCACTGGATCTCGACGTCTGCTTTATCCTGGGCTGCATTGCATGTGGCTGGGCCAGTTTCGGCATCTGGGTCTACTACTTCTGGCGGTTCTTGGAGAATATCCGAGGCATATCGCCGTTGCTGGCATCGGCGCAGTTCATACCGCCGGCCTTGTCCGGACTGACGGCCTCATTCACGACGGGACTCCTCATGGCGAAAATGCGGCCCGGCTGGATCATGCTGATGGCCATGGTGGCTTTCACCCTGGGTAATATATTTTCGGCTATCGCTCCGGTTCATCAGACGTATTGGGCGTTGGCCTTTGTAACGCTGTTGGTCACTCCGTGGGGAATGGACATGTCGTTCCCTGCGGCCACGGTTGTCTTGTCGAATGCGGTCGGGCGTCGCCATCAGGGTGTTGCAGCGTCGTTGGTCACGACGGTCGTTAATTATAGCATCTCGCTGGGGCTGGGCTTTGCGGGCACTGTCGAGGTGCATGTGAATAACGGTGGCCAAACCTTCCATGATACGCTTAAAGGGTATCGCGGAGCCTTGTACATGGGTATCGGACTGGGTGGGCTTGGAGTTGCCATCAGTGTGCTCTATCTCATCAAGAGCAGACCGAAACCGGGCCAGGAGGAGAATCGGCTGGAAAAAGCAGCTGAATGATCGTTTTTTATCATTTCGATAACGATAGAGATGGAGCATATATAATTCGGCGTGCTCATTATAGACATAGCCACAGAGCCCGCCTGCATAGTGGCAAATTTAGAATACTATTCAGTTAATAGATTAAATCAACACCCAGCTTATGACAGATGAGCCACCATATTGCAACGGGATATGCGAAGGGGTTAGCAGTCATTCCGGGTGATCTTATGGCCCTCGGCCCTCAGTATTGCGTGCCCATAATCGCAAGTGCAAACCTTTCTATCGTTTATTTTCATTGCGCTGCTATTCGCATCACGCTAAATCTGAACCACGCCCTCTCCTTACTGGCACTGGGCAATTCAAATAAGTTTGCAGATGCAGAACCAATCAAGTGTGCTGCTCTGCATTGCTCGTGATTACTCGACAAGCCTAGAATTCCGTACGCCCGTCTAGGCGGGAGCAAAAACCGGGAATCCAAATTCCGAGGGTAACGGCAATTGATTTAACTGAAGGAGCCAGGATGGCGAAGAACACACATCGATGACCTCATTTCCTCCATCCAAGTGCTGAAGAAACCACATGGTCGCAATCTCCTCTAGATAGCAATGAGAATACCAGTAAATTGCCTCCCTTCATATGAAGATGGGTCGATTAATCGCTGCACCGTAGTGAGCGTCCAATCAGCGAGTCCGATAAGCAATAATCGGACTGGGAGCGATAGTTCCAGCGAGTTCCCAAAGACGGGTCCAGTTCGCCGCCCTGGCGATGAACCTCGGCACTGGCACTGGCCCTCCATGAATTCGGGCCGCGGATCCACTGGTCGCCATCCCTTCATGTGTCTTGCCAACAAAAGGAACGCTCCTTATTTCGTTCTCTTTCCCTATCTTTGGTGACCATTCTTTTCTTCATCCTAATCCCTAGTCACCGTGTTCTGTGCTGCAACCCCCGAGGAAAATCCAGCATCGCGTGAACAATTTTCACATCCCCTATCTCCGACCCACCGCACTACCCCGGACGACCGATCTATCGGCCGAGATGAGCAGCCCGGGCGATTACAACGCCGTCCGCAAGGACATTGTCGCACAACTGAAGAAGCCGGATTATGATGATGGAAGCGCAGGTCCAGTATTCGTCCGGCTGGCATGGTGAGTTATCCCCAGGATGAAAGCCTTGCATGTCAGTCGCCACTAACCCCTGAGCAGGCACTCCGCGGGTACCTACGATGCCGAAACCGACACGGGCGGCAGCAACGGTGCGGGCATGCGATATGAAGCAGAGGGGGGCGATCCGTCAAACGCAGGCCTTCAATACGGTCGGGCATTTTTAGAACCTGTAAAGGAGAAGCATCCTTGGATCACATACTCCGATTTGTGGACGTTAGCAGGCGTGGTGGCGATCAAGGAGATGGGCGGGCCGGAAGTCGAGTGGAAGCCAGGTCGGACGGACCTGGTTGACGACTCCAAGGTACCGCCTCGTGGCCGTCTACCTGATGGTGCTCAGGGTGCAGACCATCTCCGCTTTATCTTCAACCGGATGGGCTTCAACGACCAGGAGATTGTGGCGTTGGCGGGAGGACACAACCTGGGTCGGTGCCATACCGATCGCAGTGGGTTCGAAGGTCCCTGGGTGAACAACCCAACACGATTCTCCAATCAGTTCTTCAAGCTTCTATTAAAGTTGGAGTGGACTCCTCGGAAGTTGGCGAACGGCATGAGCCAGTTCGTATATGAGGACCCGGATGCGGAGGAGGGAGACGAGTTGTTGATGATGCTGCCCACCGATATTGCACTCAAGACGGACCCATCCTTCCGCCAGTGGGTGGAGAAGTATGCAGAGGACAAGGACTTGTTCTTTGACCACTTTGCGAAGGTATTCGCGAAGTTGGTCGAGCTGGGTATTCGACGAGACGAGAAGGGTGCTGTTCTCAACACCGACAATGTCAAGGGAGGTTATATCTCTGCTCCCAAGAAGAGCAACACGCCGACAGGACCACCAAAGAAGCCGAAGGCCGAACCTGTGCGGGCCAGGCTGTAAATATGCGATGGATATTTGGGAGGATCATGATTTGATATACCATAGAAGGATTTTAGAGGACTAGATAGAGATCGAAGCGTGTACATTGGCTAGAGTAATAAATCTCAAGTTCATTCATAATGAAGAAACGAAGAAGCCCGTCATTTCGAGTAGTTGAGAGAAAGAAGAAAGCAAGGAGAGAGAAAGAAGCGAGGGAGAGGCATAAAAGAGAGAAAGGGAAAAAGGCCGGGGATTCAATGAATGCGGGGAAAGGTCCATGCGCTGACTTTGGCCCGGCCGTCATTGGCTCCCACCGGCATAGCTGGCAACGCGTTCACCTTGAAACCAGCCCAGTAGCCGTGCTAGGTTACTCCATTCCATCCTTACTAGCCGGGAGGATAGAGGTACTAAAGCTGCTCGGTTATTGAGAGAAAGGGTTATTGTGCTGGTATGACCTTGTTCCTCTCCCCTTTTCATTGTTCCCCGGATTTCTGGACCGGGATCCGTTCTCTAAGTAACTAAATGAACTACCACCGCTTAAGACGGCATTCTACCCATGAAAGTATATCGGACAGTATGTCTTCGTTATTGATTCTGATGCAGTAGTAAGTGCTTTTTGAATTTGAAAAAGTTGTCTTGTCTATGTTGTATTCTATCTATCATATCTGAAACCCGAACTCAAGCTAGGGGGAGAGTCTTATTCCATCGCTCTTCAATTTTGGTTGGCTAGCATGTCTTCATGGCCGTGGTGCGTCTGGCGGGGCTACAGGTGAAGACCTCACTGGCGAGGTCCATGGTGGCCGGGCCTACTCACCCAATTCTCTGGATGGGTTGGTGGTAGCTGTGGTTGTGGTAGCTGTGGTTGTGGTCGCGGCGAGGAGGATTGACCCATCATGGTAGGCCCATAGCCACCAGAGGCGTTACCATTCGGGTTTGTCAGCTGCATTTGGTTGGTCATCGCCTGTACGACTTCATAAGGGGGTGGAGCGGTGGTCGGAATCCCCGGACTGTAAGCGACTCTCTGTTGAGGAAAGGCTACAGGAGAGGAAGCCAAAGACCCATGGAGAGCTGGATGATGGAGAGGGGGGTGTTGCCGAACAGGACTGGCAGGAGGCACATATCCTGGCCTAGTGATATACATCGGCCTGGTCCTAGGAGGTGGTGGTGGCATTGCACCACCTACATACGATGAAGCTGACATCATGGTCCCAGGGGATGGCGTATCTGCTGACATTATCGGTGTGGGGGACATGGACATAACCGCGTATGGATGAGCTGGAGCGTAAGGCTGTGCTCGCGCTCTTCTAGGCCAGTTAGGTGCAGCCTGCTCTTGGCGTTGCACCTGGGCTTGCACCTGGGGTTGCGCCTGAATTTGTACCTGGGGTTGTACCTGGGGTTGCGCCTGGGGTTGCGTACCTCGGACTAACATGACTCGAAGATCCGAATTGGCACATTTAAAGCGTCTGATACATTCAGGCATGTAACGATCCCAAGGATATTGGTTCTGCTGCCGAGGTGGTAGTTCGGGCGGGGCCCAACCAGGACTTTGCTGGAGGAAAAGCTCACCCTGGTAGGCAGACTCTAGCATGCCGCTAACTGCACTCACAGCTACTTGGAGCTCGCCAATACTCGGGTTCATAACCCGCTCGTAGAAGAGCAAGGGGATCTGCTGGTTCCTCCAAAAATGCTCGGGCACTTGGTCCGCGTGGTTTTCTGACATGGGAAATCCAAGTATGGCTCCGTCGTGCAAATCGCTTTCATACGAATACAGGTTCGTGCAGCGCACCCCACGTTCGGCACCAGTCCACAAGAGACACAAAAAACCTGGTGCTGATGAGTATATCCCTCCTATCCAGCGGTATGTGGCTTTATGCCCCTCACCACCATCATCACGATATGATAGGGTAATGTCCTTTGTATGCGACCGTATAGACACATTAGGACCGAGTTCCACTACCAGGCGCATGGGGACGGTTTTGAATCGTCTCTCATAGTTAACCGAGTGGTTACATTTGATGCAGGTTCTCTGGCGCTGAGGGTCAAATACCCGAGACAGTACCTCCTCCATACTCACGCCGTTCCGATCAGTCTCGAGCACAGGCGGTGCCAGAGTGGTCAAGCGGGTGCCATCCACAGTGGTTCTGCTATCCCTGGATGGCCCGCACTCACAGTGCGCAGTAGTCTCTTCATTGTAGGAGCACGCGAACTGGTCAAAGTTGCCCGTAAATTTGCGCCAGACGCTTCGCATATCCCAAGTAGGCCCCATGCCCAGTTGAGGGAGCACGTTAGCATAGCATTCGACTAGCCCAATACTTTCTTCTCTATCGAGGAAATCCCATTGACCATCGGTCGCTTCAATGAAGGTTTGCTCAAGAGGTGTGAAGCGATTCTGCCAGCCCGGCTGCTTGCGGTCGATGTTGGTGGACCCGGCATCTAGCAGTCGGCCTGCGACGATAGCACAGCCAATCGCACTTTCGCTGTATTTCTTGCTAACAGGGCCTCGGCCTCTATAAGACCTGGTAGTCCGGGGGCGTCGCGGATTGTCTGCCGTGAGCAGCTCTACCTCAGCTGTCACTGGGTGTAAGCTGTACTGGACATTGTTCATCGTATTTAAGTTGGCCGTCAGCCATGGTCGTGGCATGTCCAATGGGGCAGCAGTCTGATGGCGTTCAAGCTCGTGATAAGTGAATTTCATGACAGCACGTTGCACTGCCTCAGTAACTAACTGGGCATGCTGGGTAGGTACTGGTTCTGCTCTCCGGAACTGCTGGGATGTAGAAGTTGTGGTGTTAGGGTCACTGACACCTTCGGTGTTTTGTTCACTTGGTCTCCGGCTCTCTGAGAAGCTTTCTCTATGCTGCGTAGCAGGGCTTTCGACTTTTGTCGTAGGAGTTGGTGTTCTGCCACCCGAGGAACATTCTTCCATAGGATCCCCATCACCACGGTCAGAGGTTTCCTCCTCTTCGATGTCGGTCATTTCATCCTCGTCTCCCTGGTCCTCAGGACTGGTTGAAGGGACCCACTCTGTATGTTCGGAATCTTCCGAATTGTCAGTACTACTTTCAATGAGTTCGCTTTGTTCTTCTTCAGTTTGATCCCCTTGTGGTGTCGCAAGTTCAAGAAGCTCTTCGTCGAGCTTACCAATTTTATATGGTTGTTTCTCCATAACCTTCACATACTCCTCCGGTATATCACCTGAAGTCCTAACAGACCCACGGGTCCGTGAGTTTGATGCTTGCAAAACCCTTGGGGGATCAGGGGAACACCTACTTATGGGTAGGTAATTGTTCAACCCTTGAACACACCCCTGTCTCAGCAATCGAGGGCCGGCGTCCCTTTCCCAGTTGAAGAGTTCTTCCAATGACTTGGGCTGGTGATATTCAGCTTGATTCCAGAGGATTTTCATCAGGATTGCCATTTTTACCCGCCTTGGCTGAAGGGAAGGATGAGAATCAGTATTATACTTATAACCCCAGCCATGGAACTCCAGCAGCTTATCGTATACGCCCCTGCCCCCGTTAAGCAGCATATCGGTCAACGTCTTGATGCGTTTTCCGCATAGTTGGTCTGTGTCGGCAGGCTCTTCGAGCTGGTCAACATCGAAGAGTGGGTGCCTACACTCGACATATTCAATTGGCTGTGAGGCTGACTCCATTTTGCTTATTGCTTCGAGGACCGTAAGTAGTTTTGCAGTGAGTATGCTTTGGTGAATGAATACTGGTTATTTGGCTTTCGGAAGGAACACAAGGCAAAGCAGCTGCTGATAGAAAATGTGGAGAGACCGATCAATCTGCTTCATACTTATACCCCAGGGAATCTCATGTTACACAGTGATTAAGACTCAGATATACTGAGCTTCACTGCAATTTCCGTCATTTGGGGTGTATCTGCAAGAAGAGAACACTTTAGTCAGGCAAATTGTCAAGTACAGAGTGCAACTTGACGGATTTGGCTGGCATATTCCTTGCAATCAGCCGGAGGAGAATGTAGGAGAAATCATTCTCAATAGGTGTTTCAGAATAAAGATATGGTCTGGAGGCATATTCCAAACACACCAGTGATCATATCACGGAGATATCTGCTAACGAGGCACTTGGAAAGCTGAAGATGAGGTGAATCCCGTCGTACCGCGATGTTCTATATCATACATGGCCTCAGGCATAAATCAAATACTACATGGCTGGCATACACGGAATACCGTACCGGAACACCAAGATCACGTGCACAAGACAGTCAAGTGATAATATACCCTATTCCGGAATAGCCCGAAGCACAAGCGAGCCCTGAATCCCACCATACCCGAATAGGCTAGAGCCCAGCTTACCCGATCCCACAACGGGCGAGAGCAAAGTTGGAAGAAGCACTCGCAAGCCCGCCTCGATTTCACCTCCTTCTCATCCCTCTCGCCTGTCGACAATCAATCGCGGTCCTTCGCGCCATCGCCCATCATGTGTACGTGAAAGACCCTGAAATCGGATTTCCAACCCTGCATCTTTGATTTCCGTCGCTGTTCGTTTTTTGCCGGTCATTTTGGGAGGAAATATTCATAAATCGCTGGGGGGTATTTGGAGGAAATTATCATCGCGGATACAGACGGGCAGGAAACAGCGGCGACGGAATCATTGAAATTTTTTCTGCTCCATCATCATCATCATTATGGCAACAACCGATTTTACAAGACAGAAAGGCTGACTGCGGTTTTTTCTTCGGAATTTTTAGCGCTCGTGTCCGGCGAGAAGACGAACTTCCAGTACATTCTGCGTCTGCTCAACACCAATGTTGACGGCAAGCAGAAGATCATGTACGCCTTGACCCAGATCAAGGGTGTTGGTCGCCGTTACTCCAACTTGGTCTGCAAGAAGGCCGACGTTGACCTCAGCAAGCGGTACGTTCACACTACACTACTTTCCTCGATGGTTTCGAACAAATGGGATGGAGAGAAGTTTGGTCACACGGATACAATAAGAGGGGGACATAAGGGCCACGAGAATACACAGACCCCGAAGGGTTAAGGGATACATACAAGAACATCAAGTTGACTTTGATATCTCTTTAACAGCGCTGGTGAACTCACCACCGAAGAGCTCGAGCGTATCGTCACCATCCTCCAGGCCCCCACCCAGTACAAGATCCCCACCTGGTTCCTCAACAGACAGCGCGACATCACCGATGGCAAGGACTCCCAGGTCGTCTCCAACTCCCTCGACAGCAAGATCCGTGAGGATCTCGAGCGCCTGAAGAAGATCCGCTCCCACCGTGGTCTCCGTCACTACTGGGGTCTCCGTGTCCGCGGTCAGCACACCAAGACCACCGGTCGTCGTGGACGCACCGTCGGTGTCAGCAAGAAGAAGAACTAAAAAAACAATCATCGGGGTCATATCATCTGCGTTTGTTTCTTCGTACTTGCTGGAGTGGATCGTGGGAAGGATGGATTCCTTTTGTGTATGTTGGTGTGGATTTTTTTAACGAAATCTTCCCTGGGACCGGGAACAATATTAGAAAATGCCGTGTCCGAAATGAAAAGAATCATACCAATATGAATGAATACCAAACCATCCTTTCCTCAAGTTTCCTTTGTCTGCTGGTTTATGATACGAATGTACGAGTCATTTGGTGGCGAAATATGGGTAGGCTGTTATGGCTCGGTTTCTATGGGCGTGGTCTACCTTTTAATATCGACTGAGACGTTCTTTTGCTTAGTCGTCGACACTCTTAATTAAATTTCGTGTTCTACACTACGTACAGACGGTATGGTACTAACTGAAGGCGTGTAAATGCGATCGATTCATTCTCGTACGAAGTACAAAATGCATAATGCACTATAGTGACAAACTCATAGATACCATGCAACATAAGGCTCGGGATTAATGGGCATTGACAAGCATCCTCAAACTATCGTTAAGAAACATATCTGCAGTGTCACCGAGATGACCAGAAAGTCTATATGCGGTGATAGCACGTCTTTAGAACCATTCACCTCCCAACCAGCGGTTGAAGAACTCGAGACTCGACTCAGGCTGGTCCATCGGGACCATGTGGCCACCACCATAAAGACGCATGAAGGTGAAGTTGCCATGGGACTTGACCTGGCCGATCTTCTTGCCCTTGTGCTCATTCTCGACCACGACCAAGTCCTCCAGCTTAGCGGAGGCATATTCAGCCTGTCCGGGCCACTCAAGGGCTTCAGTCCAGGCCTTGTTGCCAAGCCAGTTGCAGATGAAATCGGCGTCACCAGCGTAGATCAGGACAGGGATCTGCTCCAGGAGTCCCGGAACGAGACGGTGGTAGGGCTTCATCCAGTCACCGTGGAAGAGGAAGTTGCGGTTGATGTCAAAGTTGCACGAGTCGTAGCCGTTGACCTCAGCGCCAACAGCCTCAATGACCTCGGGCTTGTTCAGGTAGTCGCTGACGTAGCCCATGGCCGAGTAGCAAAGGTTGGAGCTATCCTCGCACTTACCACGAACATCGTAGACGTTCTGTCCGGTGCGCTGGTAAGGGGCAAGGAGGGCGTTGTTACAGTAGATGGAGGCCGGGACACAAACCCAAGCGCTCTCGGAACTGTAGCAAGACTCAATCATAGACTGGCAGCGAGGAAGGGCGTTGTCCATGGCCTGGCAGGAGCCCTCGTCCAAGACAGCTGGGTAACCACCGTCACCACAGGCCATGGGACGGTAGTACTCGTACTGAGTGAGTCCGTCGGTGAGACCGTTGCCAATGAGAACGGACTGCAGGTTGATGTTGCGCTTCTTGTGAGACAAAATCTCCGAAGCAAAGACGGGGATATAGTGACCAGCATAGGATTCACCGGCAATGTGGAAGTCCTGCTTGGCATACTCGGGGAATTGTTTGAAGAAGAGGGTAAGCAAGGCATAGACGTCCTTGCCAGCAGCGACCGTGTCGCTGACAGCAGAGTTGCTGTAGGAGTAACCGACATTGACAGGCTGGTCAAGGAAGATCACGGACGCGTTGGAGTTCCAAGCGTAGTCATTGTAGACCGGCTGGATCTTCTTGTTGATGCTGCTAGGGCCGAGCTCCATGAAAAGACCGGTGAGGGAAGAGCATCCAGGGCCACCGTTCAGCCACAGAACAACAGGGTCGTTCTCGGGGTCATTGCGAGACTCGAAGAACCCTACATTGCATTAGATATTAAGAACATATGTAAGGCGTGATCTTGAACCCAGGTGGACTTACAGTAGAACAGGTGCTTGTCGTTCTCGTTGTCATCGAGATAACCGGTGTACTGCTTTACACCGGGGTCGATGCCAAGAGAGCTAGGATCGGTCTTCTTGACCCTGAGATCATAGGCTTCCAGCTTGCCATCGACTTCACGCTCCTTCTCACCGTTCTCACCAGTGACCCAGACGCTCTGGACGTCGGAGCCGCGGACGATGTGGTCCCAGTGGTGGTCGGGGCGGCGGTTATGCTTCTTGGGGAGGGAGAAGAGAGGGTTCTGATCCATGCTCTCCGGGAAGAAGCTAGCAACCTCATCCCAGAGCTTACGAGCCTCATCAGAGAGAGACTTCAGCTCCTCCTGGAATGCGTGCAGCGGCTTGGAGAACCCGTCGGCACTGTGATCCGCAGGGACCTCGGCCGCATGGTCGGCACCGTGCTTGGCACCGTTACCTCCAAGGACCTGCTGGAAGGGAGGGACGGCCGCAGTGGCCGCTCCAACCAGCATAGCAGCTGGAAGAACTCTCATTGTGCTGGAACCCAACGGGGTTGGTATGAAATCGAAATGACGATGGGATGAGTAGGTAGAGGATGGGTACCTTGCGGTCTGGAAGGTACGGTACCTGGGCAGGGAGCTTATCAGCACGGGTTATCAAGGGAGGTGGTCAGAGGCATAGGAGTGAACTTACGGACACAAAAGTATCAAGTTAGAAAAAGCAAGAAGCTCAGCAAATACCAGCTACTGGGTGATCAATGGAAACCCAGAAGAGGATGGAGAGGAAGGAAGGAGAGAGGAGAGAAGAGGAGGTGTACTGGATGGGCTGCAGGCAGGCGATGACGCCTCGATAGCAGGGACGGAAGGCGGCCAATCACAGGCCGGTGCCTTCCCTTTGCAGAAAGTCACGCGCTGAGTCATGAAGCTGAGTCAGCACATGGCACGGGACCGGCGTCATTGCGGTTTCCTCCAATCACAGGCCCGTCGGGTGACTGCCTTGGGCTGTCAACAGCATTTCTTCAGCGCATTCGAAACATAATCTCCTCACTGACTCAACTGCGAGTATACCGAATTCATATTTCGTCTGGATTGAGTCCGTCTATACACAAGAGCCTCTTGCTTTGTCGCAGAGGCTTCCGGCAACATGCCCATCAACCAACCATCAAACCAGATCAAATTTACCAATGTATCAGTCGTCAGGCTAAAAAAGGGTACGTACTGTTATACATGTGTGACCCTTCATTTGGGATCGTCTTGGGTGGCATGTCTATCAGTTATGTGGGGAGATCATGCGCAAATCTCAGGCGTAGAAAGAAAAACTTCTTGCGAAACTTCCAATCGGCCCCGCAACCCCGCTAACCGTTCAACGAACAGGTAAAAAGCGCTTCGAGCTCGCCTGCTACAAGAACAAACTCCTCGAATATCGCTCCGGTGCAGAGAAGGATCTCGACAATGTTCTCCAAGTCCCCACGATCTTCCTGTCCGTTTCTAAAGCGCAAACAGCCCCATCCGCCGAGTTAACAAAGGCCTTCGGCGCCGACACACCTGCAGATGAGATCCGGCAAGAAATTTTACGAAAGGGTGAAGTGCAGGTTGGCGAGCGCGAGCGGAAGGAAATCATCGAGCGAGTGGAGAAGGAAGTGTTGGATATTGTATCAGGACGGCTGGTTGATCCTACGACGAAACGAGTCTATACCCCCGGAATGATCTCCAAGGCCTTGGACCAGCTGAGCTCGGCTAGTGGTCAACAATCGCAAACACCCGGCAATGGGGAGACGGATGGGGATAACAGCGAGGAGAGCCGCCCGCGGAAACCGCTCTGGACGGGTGTGACTGCTAACAAGTCCGCGAAGAGTCAAGCGCTTGAGGCCATGAAGGCGCTTATTGCATGGCAACCTATTCCTGTGATGCGGGCGCGGATGCGTCTCCGCGTTACCTGTCCTGTGTCACTGTTGAAGCAGAGTGTCAAGGGTGGCGCGGCCGGTGGTGCTGGCGCGGGTGGTAAGGAAAAGGAGGCGCCATCCAAGGGCGGCTCCAAGTCCAACAAGAAGGGTGGAAAGGGGTCCAAGAAGGCTCGTCAGCAGGAGTCCGAGGATGAGGCGGGCGGTTCTGACGCAGAATCCGCACCTGCCAAGGGCCCGAGCAATGTCAAGGATAAGATCCTGAGCTACATCGAATCCATCGAGGCTCAGGAGGTTGTCGGCGGAGACGAGTGGGAGGTCATTGGCTTTGCGGAGCCGGGAGCTTTCAAGGGACTGAATGAGTTCGTGGGTAACGAGACCCGGGGCAGAGGACGCGTGGAGGTGCTGGATATGACGGTGACCCATGAAGAGTAAGCTCGGCCGGGAATGCATCTGGCGCAACCATGTACAGCCTGCTATGATTGATGACTAGGAAGGATACCAAAATGATGCCATAAATATGACCATACTACAAGACTAGATTCAAATATATCATGACAAGACCATATACCTAAGGTTCATAACAAAGCCAAGGGTCATTATAGAGCTCCTTCGCACTCGCCCGACTCTCCGGTTCCCACTGGAGCATTCTCCTAACGAATCCAATAAACAAGCGTTTATCCTCTCCATCTAGAAAGGGCGTCATATTCGAGAAATTGAATTCCTCCGACGGAATCAACCCAGGGAACTTGAATGTCCCTACACACATCCAACAATTAGTAATTCACAGCCCCATCACAATCACCAATTATAACATACCCTGAGCCGAAAACAAGCCATCCCGTATACACGGATCACAATTATCCAGAAACCGTGAGGGGGGAGGCCCCCCCAGCAGTCTAATCATCTGCGCGACATGCACCTCCTTGGAATATTTCCTTCGATGTTCACATAACCCATCAAATAGCGTCTCATCAGCGAGCAGTTCCCAAAGCTTGCATAGCACTAGTCGTAAGTATATATACATCACGACGAAACAATGTGTCGTTTTTGACTCACCACTGTCCCTAAATTCCAGATGTCAGCACTATACGACCACCCAGCCTTCAACAGAACCTCAGGGGCGCAGAATGGCTGAGGCTGGATGTCATGGTTATGCGGAGTCAGTACATCCCCGAAGACGGCAGCACTGAAGTCGGATATCTTCAGCATGCCTACTCCTTTTTTGGGTGGGCCGAAGTCGTTCCTAGATTCGTATATAGGACGTCCGTTCCGGAGTACATGCGGAGCGGGATGAGCTTCTTGTTGGCGGACATATTTATCGATAATAGTGATGTCCTCGAATCCAATGAGAAAGTTGTCGGCTTTTAGATCTGCGGGTCTGTTAGTAGATAGGATACTACTATTGAGACGAACGATGGTCTGATATATGTACCAGTGTGTATGATCCGACATTCGGAATGCAAGAAATCCAAACCCGTTAGTATAACCCTCAAGAAAGCTTTCAGAACCTGCGGAGGCACCCCGTTCGTACTTCCAAGACGCCGTCCTAGAAGCCAAAGCGGCTCCCTTAATGGCTCAAATACCAAGCAGAGATGGTCTCCAAGGATACCTCGTACTTCAAACGAATCCTCAACGAGTCTAACATACGAACGACCTTCATGTTCAGACCGCAGTGCGGAAATATGTTGCGATATCCTCAATTCATCCTCCGCGGCTTTCTTCTCCCCCTCACCGCAGTTCGTGATCTTCAAGGTTACATATTTGGTTGATTGCCAGGGCCAGCTTTGTGGTGTTAGATAGGTATCTAGTGTGTGCTTTACCAATGGATGATTACTATGTGTGACTGACCGAGATATATCCTTTGCTAACCACGCGATGGAATAAGCACCCCATCCTAGTTTGGAGATGAGACAGTATTTGTTCCCGATGGTTTCTCCGATTCGGGCGGGATAGTATTTGTTTATGTTGTAGTGTGGGTTGCGCTCTTCTTCTATTGGGTAGGTGGGGGTGATAGTCTTAAAAGATAGTGATTTACTGGAATTATAGGACAGGGAGCGAAGAGGTTTGTTGATTGTATGACGAAATAGAGTCATTGTGTGAGGTTGATAGCAATTGGGGTACCAATGCTGTTTAGCATACATGAGAACTACAATATGTAGGACGAGGCGGGAAAAGGCGGTGCCGGGATATATTGCGAATCCAATATGCCAACGAAGAATGAGAGCAAGGGAGACAAACCTGGATAAAGCAGTAGGGATTGTACTGATGAGCCAATCGGTATGTATCTTTCGTTAACTACGCAATGTTTTATCAGAACAAGGAAGACACGGTCTATTCAGTATTCAGTATTGATTGTGTTTTGCGTAGCAGACCGAAATGTACACATTCTAGTGACTTACGCACACTTCATTATTATAATATGTTCCGCTAGAACAATGTCCTTGGCCACACGAATAAGTAGAAACCAAAGGTTTACCAATTGACTTCAACCCATCTCCAAAATACCTCTACCATAACCCTAGTTTTATAGCTCACCGAGTCACCCACCACATCAGGCACAACCTAATATCCCAAAGTACGAGACAAGAATTAATCAATCCAGCCAAATGAGTTAGAATCCATCCAGCATATGCAAATGACAAGCAAGATGAGCAAGAGCGTAGACTACTGTAAGTTCCCATCAGCTGAGCCATACCCTCAATAGTCACCTAGCTAGCTACATAATGGGTACAGATTAACTTCGTCAGCGCAGAAGCAAGGACCAGCAGGTAGCTGAGTGGGAAGAAAGATAAGCAATTTTAGGTACATGCATATATATTTCTATCACATTACGATAGATTCATCTTGAAATTGTCTTGAAATTGAATTGTATGATTATTTTTCTTGTTTTATTGAAGTAACATTGGTTTCCTACACCAGTGTCATGTCCACCTAGGTACTACTAGTATTAGCTGTAAAGATATATACTACTACCATTCATTGCTACTAGTAAGCACCAAACAGTACAAGAAAATAGGTGATACTAATATCAAAAGAAAACATAATAAAACCAAGCCTCTGCACCCCAGAAGCAACTACTAATATCCACACACACACACACACCATCCATAATCCAGTCTAGTTCAGCGATCTGAGCAGCGATACTAATGCACGATCACCATCCACCCACCCACTGCACAGATCATCATCCCTCACCCCTCCACCCTCATCCAGCCAGCCTAACCATGAAAGAAAGAAGGGGAAAAAAAAAAAAAAAAAAAAAAAAGTCAAAAACAAA